>NC_092462.1:17676529-17904029 GCF_047495875.1 Pithys albifrons albifrons
TTGGATTCTCCTGCTTACTAACCATCCATATTTAGGGATCTCTTACTCTTCAGCCTCAGGAATTGCCTAGGATGGAGAACATTACTGTCACAGGAATCAAACCTTAATGCAGGTGAATGAAAAGACAGTCCCAGCTGTCAGAATGCAGAAAGGACAGAGTGCAGAAATTAACAATTTCCTAAGTTATGGATAAAATTTTGGATTTGCAGCTGTCCTTGGTAGTTTTTATATTGGCTATTATTTATTTATCTTAGAAGAGAATCTAGCCATCTCAGTTGGGATTACAGCCTACTGGTGATATATTAAGGACAAACTTCAAGACATGCAAAAAAGATACCCAAGAGGTGTATTGTTTGAGCTGGTGATCAGGTAGCTGCATGCCCCTGTTATGCTAAATCCGAGTGCCCATCTCCACAGTCACATTTTTCTGCAGCTACTTGGACCAACTATGAAACATGTCAAAAACCTCTATTCTGCCAGGAAGACTAAAGTAAATGCAGTATTTTCCTTGAAGAACTCTGATAACAAATAACTGAGTGTCTCTCAGCCCTTCTAACTTTCAGGAGTCAATTTTTCTAGTAGATGAGGAGAGGTTATTAATTTACTCTGCTTAAGGGATGCGGATTAGAAAGGTTTATTGTCCTTACTGTTGTAACATGTTTGTATTTCCAACTTGTTTAATGTGCCTGGAGAGTTGTGATAGACACTCTGTACATCAGGCAAGGCAATCATATGGTTAGATTTTTTTATGAATTAATCAAAGATTATGACAATCTCATCTTTTCTTCTTCTCCTCCCATATTGTTCCTCTCTTCTTACAGTACCATTCTTGTTCCACTGAGCTGACATATTTGAAAAACAAAAAGCTGTATGGCTTGAAACAACAGTTAAGGTGATGAAAGAAATGGGTTTTGTCACTGAAGAGAACTAAAAGTCTCTACAAAGTAAGGTAAGTCCTCAGATACGTAGTTCAGGTGCTGACAGAGTTTTGCCAGGTGTGTTTCTGTTAAAGAGATTAGTGCTTCAGCTGATCTTTCCTACCAACAATTAAGAGGCTACTTTTCACCCTCATTTTAAATTAATCCACAACACAGATTATAGTTTATATTCACATAAACTGAAATTAAGACCAGTCACAGTAACATATCTTTTAATCAGGGAATTTTCAGGGTTTGCTTTCCAGTCCAATAAGGTAACTTGCAGAGAGAGAAAAGAGAGATGAAATTCATTTTGAAAAATGCAGTATGTCTGAGACTGTTCTGACTTCTACATTTAAAAAGTAGGAGTTTGTTTGTTTGTTTGAGGGGTTTTTGAGTTCAGTCCATTTGTTTGTTAGTTTGTTCTAGTTTTTGCATCGTTAATTTCTGTCCTTTTGCCCTTTGAAATGTATTTTCCAAGACTGCTTGCTTTTATTGGAGGCCTATTATTTTTCTGCGCAGAGCAATGGCTTTCTAATCAGAGGCAGACCCACAGTCAAATACCAGATGCAGTCACTTCCTTAGTACTGAGAATATAATGCATCTGAATATTCCTCTTGTAGATGAGACTTCCAATTTTCAGTATACTGAATACATTGACCTCAAAGGGGATTTTGAATGAAAATAAGTATATAAACAAGCCATCTGTTTAAAGTCTGTTCTTCAGAGAATTAACATCTACAGTCAAGCGTTAAATGATCCAATACAATTTGTTAGCATGATGTTTATTCTGCAGTAGTACTAATTTTTCTAAAGTCCAACAGAAGTGAATTTGAAAAGAGGGGCCAGCTTTCTTTTTCTGGGTTGATGGGATGCCACATTTCAGTGGCATTAGGTGGATTGCAATGGAAAACCTTTTCGTATTAGAAGAACTATTTGCTGTAGCTGTAGGAGACAGCACAAAGGTGGTCTCTCATTGCATCTTGCTACAGATAAATCCATGGTGTGTATTCATTGGAGTTTATTCATATCGATTTTTCATTTTATAAATCACTTTACCATTGCAGCACCTTGACAAGCTTACATGTTCCAGCACAATACATTAATATTTACTTGCTGTCTAAAAGCCACCTTACCACCTAATGATATTCAAGCATGAACGAAAAAGGATTGAGAAAGGTGATCTTTACAATGGGCATGCATATGATTTATACCCTCAAAACAGGAAATTATTGTAAGTGTAGTAATATACTTTCACAATAGCTGTCACAAGTGGAGAGAAGCATGGCTGGTAAAGACCCATTTTCTAAAATGGAAGAAGTCAAATGATCGGTCCTTCAATGTTCAGCCAAAAAGGCAGTTATTAAAACCTGGAAAAATTTCCTCAAGACATCATAATGGGGAAGGGAAGCTGTCTAAAGGAGGCAGTGTTTGTCATGTGCCCATGGGGAGGGGGTAGGGAAGGATCTTATTCCCAGTTGTTTGCATTAGATATGAGCAGACAGAAGATTTATTTCCTTGAAAATTGTATTTTGTTATTTAAGACAAAATTGCACATCAACAGATGACACAGATGCAGAGAAGCCAACCCCAAGGAGTGAGGATGGAGACATTCTCCTGTTGTCTTCTAGGTAATCATTTCTCCCTCTCCTTTTTCAGGGGCTGTAGGAGGTTGCCCTGATTTTCCTTGCTCCTTGGTAGAAAGGACTGTGCGTTCCTTTCACCAGACCATTACAGCCTGGTGAGTGGGGCGTCATAGTTTCTTCCTTCCTCCCAAGGAGGAAAAGTCTCATGAAAATGCTGCTTTTTCCATTAGGGCATGAGATGAAGTTGTTTGCTGGGCTCAGAGACATCTGTACAGTTTTTCAGAAGCTTTTTTGAATATGTACTCAAACTATTCCCCCACCTGGTTACACACAACTTTATATTTGAAAATTACTTGTGAAGGTGCTTAGGTTTATTTTGAATCTGTGTTAATGTTTCTGTAAAGTGAGTGCTTTACTCTCAGCTTAGAATAATATGTATGCTCTAGGGACATTTCTCTTTTTCAAGTGTATAAGGGTTGCAAATGAAGTAATAGGATTCAGATGCTCCTTTTATTTGGTGACTTCTAGCTATTTATAAATTTCCCAAGATCTCTGCTTCTTTGTTCCTGGTTTTTGTTTTGTTTTGTTTTGTTTTGTTTTGTCAGTATTTTTTCCACTATTTTCTTCCTTTTTTGTAACTGAATGAAAATGTAGTTTTAGTGAAATGCTGTAAGTGGTGCTATGGTTTAGAGGACTTTAAAAGCCTTTGGTTGAACTAATGATAGCAGTGGGGTCAGGTCTTTGTAAGCCCATGGAGTGTTGTTAAAAAGGGGATAAGGTGCCTGGCTGGAGTGTAACCTAAATGATAGAGAGAGATGAGACTCTCTTCCACCCTTAGCTGAGATTAACCCTACCTAAAGTTTATCTGTCCTAGACTTGCTCTGTAGCTTATGAATTAGAACAAGTTCTCTCCAGAGTGAAATTCCTTCCAACTAGGTAAAGAAATTTGTTTTTATTTAAGTGAAGGAAATCTAAAAGCTGAAGTTCAGAGAGAGGAAGCTGATGCCCCTAACTTGGAGAGCGCTCTTGCACAGCAAGAGACTGGATGAAAAGTATGCTCAGGAACATGCTTTTCACTTTAAAGTTCCTTTCTCCTCTACAAAGCTAAAAGCTCTTTGCATATTCTGTGCCTTTTATTTTTTTTTAACAGTCTACCTATGTACAGAGACTAGAAGCAATTTGTACAAAAACTATGTTATAGTGAATAAAATCTTTCTATTAAATAGGAGATCAAGCTTTTATTACCAGTTCTGTCACAAATTCTTGGCTCCATCTTTGGTGGGATGTTTGGGGCCATGCTCCCTGGAAAGTATGCCTCCCACCAAAGCACTTAAATGAATTGATTAGGAGTTTCTGCTCATTCTCTGCATCCAGCAAGGATTTCTTTAGAAATCTGCTCATGCTATTCTGCTTATGAAGAAGTAATAAAATGATTCCTGACCTACAGCCTTTCAACTGTGTGTTCTGCTATTGCACTCCTGGAAAAAAAATATCTTTCCTAAATTGGGCCAGGGATTTTTAAGGCTCTCATTCCTTCATGAATAGGTAAGTCTGCAGGGCTCTTTAAGGTATAAATGCTTTTTTCTTTTCTTCTTTTTTTTTTTAAATCACTTCAATTACAAAAATTTTAGTGTGGGTGCTGTCAACACTTTTAGTCCTTTCTAGATGCCACAAACACTTTGGATTTTTGTCACAAATGTTGTGATCTTGGTGTTTTTCCTTTGAGAAAGAACTTGTGGTCTGGATACTGAGAAAAGTTGTTGCCTATATTGTCTGTAGTTAGCCTTTTGATCACTAGAGGTTGTTGTGTACATGCAGGCTTAAAAACTGCCTGCTCTTCAGAGATGCCATGGAATTGGGCTGAGGAATTCAGAGGTTAAGGGAGGACAGGAAAGAGATTTTGTCCATATGAACAGGGAAGACTTGGCCTTTGGGTGAATTAGTGTACTCTGAATTTTGTGGTTTTATCCTGTAAGATTGAAAATTCAAGCTCCCTGCCTATTGTACACATGTAACTGTGCTAGAGCATAAAGACACAAGTTACAAACTCAAAATTAGCAAACTCTAAAAGTCTGTAGATTTATAATAACTTTGTGGGTTTGAAAATATTTTTTTCTAGAATGGACTTTGAATTATGTTGTTTCATTTCACAAGACTGAAAATATTCTCCACTAATCACAATTTCTTAGTTTTGTACCAGCTTCTAGTGGACTCTCCTGGATCAAGAGGAGAGATTCACAGGATGAAAGAGTGCAATTTCTGACAGAAACTGTAATTTTTTTTCTGTAATCACCAATATATTAAATTGTAAATGCCAATTAATAGAAAAGCAAGCAAACAAACAAAAAATAAAACAAAATCCTACTCAACTCTGCATTCTCATCTCTGCATATCCACCACCCCACCCTTGATGCTCCTAGGCAGAATATAGTTGCCATCCCGTGATGGAAGCCCAAAGGTCAGGACTTGACAGGGGAGAGGTTTCTTTCCATAAACAGGACCAAAGACAGATGTTGTTGTTATGAACTGGCATAGGAACAAACCATTTGCACTGATATGACAGGTTTAATCTATCCAACAGACAGATAGATACAGGAGACAGGTGTGTTATTATTGTCTTTTTATTTTAGCAGGTTCAAATGTCAATTTTTTCTGTTCCTGGCTTGGATAGGTGCACTGTTCACTGGGTAAAATACTAGCTGGATGGCCAGGCCCAGAGTGTGGTGGTGAATAGAGCTGCATCCATCTGGCATTAAGTGATGTTCCCCAAGGTTCAGTCTTTGGGCCAGGCCTTTTTAGTATCTTTATTGGTGATCTAGACAAGGAGATCAAATGCACCCTCAGTCAGTTTGCAGATGACATGAGGTTGGATGAGAGTGTTGACCTGATGGAAGATAGAAAGGCTCCTCAGAGGGATCTGGAGAGGCTGAATCCATGGGCCAAGGCAATTTTATGAGGTTCAACAAGGCCAAGTGTCAGGTCATACAGGAAGAATGGCTGGAAAGTTGCCCAGCAAAAAGGGACATGGGAATTCTAATCAACAGCCAGGTGGATATGAACCATCAATGCACCCAGGTGTCTAAGGCCAAATACTTCCTGGTTTGTATCTGCAATAGTCTGGCCAGCAGGACTAACCCAGTGATTATCCTCATGTACATGGTAAGGCCACACTTTGAATACTGCATCCAGTTCTGGGCCCCTCACTGTAAGAAAGACATTGAGGTGCTGGAGCGAGTCCAGAAAAGGGCAACAGAGCTGGTAAAGGGTTTCAAGCACACGTCCTATGTGGAGTGTCTGAGGGAGCCACTCCACAATTACCTGAAAGGAAGTTGTAGCAAGGTGGGGGTCATTTTCTTCTCCCAGGTAACAAACAATAGGATAAGAAGAAATTGCATTAAGTTGCACCAGGGAAGGTTTATATTGCATATGAGGAAAGATTTCTTCACCATAAGGGTGGTCAGGCATTGGAGCAGGCTGCCGATGGAAGTGATTGAGTCACCATCCCTGAAGGGAATTAAAATATGTGTAAATGTGCCACTTAGGAACATGATTTAGTGGTGGACTTGGCAGTGCTGAGTTAACAGTTGAACGCCGTGATCTTAGAGGTTTTTCCAGCCTAAATGATTCAAAGAGTCTATGATTCTATACTTATCTCAGGTACTGAACTAAAATGCCCATGGTAAAGGAAAAAAAAAAAAAAAAGAAAGAAAAAAAAGGGAAGGCTTATTCAGCCCTGAGGTTATTTATACAGTTTCACTGTTAAGTGAGGGAAAAATGACACCCTTTTCTTTCAAATTAATATTTTGTTTTCTGTGTGTTCTACTATAATGTCTCTCAGATCTAGGATGCTAAACTCTTGAGGGAAATCTCTCTGTGCTGTGTTTTGTATCCACTATGATGTTAAATTTCTATGTATCTGCAAATACATTGTGTTTGGCTAGTTTAAATCTAGCAAACCCATGCTAAAATCAAGGGAAATACACATCCTGCAACAAGAATAATCTTTCTGTTTGATCTTGCCCTGCCATATTTGAGGAGTCCTGAGGCCAAATTTGTTTCCCACCCTTTGTTTTAAAACATACACCTGAGACTACCTGGGGGACCATTTAGATGATTCTTAGGGTTGTGCATGTGCATGTGGGATCTGTGTGATGGTGTGCTTTAAAGCATGCTCATAACATCTCTTACCTTCAGCGTCACTGGACTTCAGTCTTGCCCATCTTTCTAAGTTTCCTCCCACTTTGAAATGGTCGTTCTTACCCATGGGCAGCAAGAGTTTAGGAGCTGGTGAGGAAGCCTGAGTTCGAATGAGTGAAATGGCACCTGACCATCAGAGGAAGGTGAGCAAGAGATGTGTGGCCCTCCCTGAGCTTCTCACCACACCAGAAATGCTTAGGGTAAGCAAAAGAGGACCGTGCGCCAAGGATGCACATGGTAGTCTCTGTGGTGTCCCACTGACTATGAGAGGTGGCAGAGTTATCATGCTGGCTCAGTTGGAAGCTCCCCTTATAGCTATCAACGTGGGTGGCTCATCTAATATTGAGAATGCTTTCATTTCTGAAAGCTCAGCTGCAGCCTTTCTGAAAGATTTTTATTAGATAATGGTTCTGATTTATGGTTTAATTTAACTAATTTGGATCAATATTTAACAGGGCTTCCTCTGATTTCCCCCTTGCAAATACAGCTGGAACACATTCTGTACCCTATCCTATTCCTTCCAAGATGTCCACTTTACAGCACCAGCAAGTGAATTTCTATGTTGTGATATCAAAAACCCACTACAAACAGACTAACTAACTAACTAACTAACTAACTAACTAACTAACTAACTAACTGAAACATTTTAAATTCTAGAGGAATGAGTAGTTCTTGCTTGTAAAGTGAATGACACCTCAGGAAAAAACCTCCTGTATTTCAGAAGAGCTGTGCCTGATCTCTGCATATGCAGTGCTGTCTTGCTTGGGAAATAGATTAATTTTTTTAGCCAGCTTTATGAACATACTACTTTTTTACAAACACCTTTAAAAAAAAGTCCTCCCAACATCCTGCCACTAAGAGTGCTATCAAAATTGCAAATCCTTACAGATTTTTTCTTTTAGTCCCTTTATAGTAAGAGCGCAAATTAAATTGTTTTATGCAAATAAATCTTCCCACCTATGTGTCTGACATAGGGCAGATATTTTTTGAGTGATCTTCAGGCTGAAGACATCTTGCAGCTTCTGTGTAGCTTCTTTGGCCAGTTTGGAATAAGCAATCTCTGAATAGCTTGCTTCCTGTAGTACCTGGAAATTAGATTAAAAAAAAAAAGAATAAATTTTGAGGACCAAGAGTGGGAATTTTGAGAGACTGTCTGCGGTAATTTTGATGGGAAGAGCAGTGTCTCTCCAGGAAGAACCTTGGCTGCTCTACTCTATCACCAATCTTTCTCTGTTCCCTCTTCCACCTGGCTAAGATGTGCAACATGGAATAACAGACCTTTCTTTGCAAAGCCCATCTTTGGCTCATGCAAGGCAACAAGGAAATGTGTTAAAGATCAGAGTAACATACACAGTCACCTTTTCCATATTAAAACTACCAATACTGGGTAATTGAAAGAAATGTGGAGTAATCCTGAAGAGAATGGTGACTGAAGAATGCCCACAAAATAAAAAGAATGTAGGAGTAAAACACAGGCATAACTCATGTTGCCTCTCTCTTCCTGCCATTGGTGAAGCAAAGATGAAAAAAGAGGACAGATCAGGGTGGTTGCTCAGCAAGCAAACAGGCTGCCACATGTAGTAACCTTACTCTGGCCATTGGAACAGGACCACTGTGTAATGTCAGAGGTTTGTATTTTAAAGAAGTTTGCAGGCTTTTCCATTCACTTTGGTTTTCCATATAAAAAGGTAGAGAAGGGTATGAAAAATCATGACAGAACTTCAATGAAAATGCACAATAGTCCATGTGGAGAAGTTTTCTGTCTCACAATCTGAGTGGTAAGTCACCCTTCTAAATCAACTGAATTTATAGTGGACCTAAAATGGTGTAAAGGATTTTAAATTCTACTTTGTGTTCATTTTTATTAACACTCTGCTTAGTAAATCCCTCCTTTCAATCTTTTTTGCTGTTGGCTTCTACCTGTTTACCATCTGAGACTTCACATGGTTTTTTTGTAAGTTTTTCTCCTTTAACTGTGAAGTAGTCAGGATTTTATGTAATTATGAAGCCCTGTGTTTCCTTAGAAAACTAGGGCACAGATCTCCCGGGAGGAATTAGCAAATAATTAAAATATTGAGGAAAAGAAAACAGCAATGAAGCATCAGCCAACAGGGTTACTGATCTCATATTTTACAGTGTTTTTATTTGGTTTGTTGGTAAGTATTTCAGCTAAAGGTTGTCCTGTGCTTGATTCTTGCACTGATCTGTTGGGATGAAGGAAAGTAAATGCAAGAAGAACTGGACTCAATGAGTTCTGCCCTACATGTTCTGAGATTAATGTATTTGCATCTGCTTCATAGTTTGCCCAATTCCATGTTGTTCTTTTGTCTTGCTTTTGTTCTCCTTCCTTTGTCCTCCCTTATCCTTCACTTTAGACAATCAGTATTCACACCACTGTTTGATGCTTCCTGTGCCTCTGCCAGAGGCAGAATGACTTATTTGTGTCAGCTTTGGCTTTCCTTGTGCTCCTCTGCATCTGCAACTCCACAAAATAAAGTTTAAGGTCACCTTTCTTCCTCTTATCTTTTCTTCCCTGAATGGGACAAAAATTCTATTTTCACTAATCTCTGCTGTAAAATCTAAATTCTGGGAAATTGCACTATGATGTTTCTTGGAAATATTTTTAGTTAACGTGTTATATAGGGTCTATATAGCAAGGTTTTCATAACATGAGTGGGGCGCAGGAGCGGCTTCTATGATAATGCACCAGGAGCTGCCCTCATGTCTGACAGAGCCAGTTCCAGGTGGCTTTCTTGACAAAGCTGTCAATCAGTGACACTGATAGCACATCTGTGTTAACGTATTTAACAAATGGTTAAAACCACTGTGCAGCTGGGAGAGAGGAGCTGCAGCCCATGGAGTCAAGCCTACGCTGTATCAGGTTTGACCGCAGGACTTCTCACCCCATGGAGAAAGAAGCCCCCAGCAGACGAGGTTTGTTGGTTTGTTGGCAGGACTTGTCACTGCAGAGGACCCACACTTGGAGCAGTCCATTCTTGAAGGACTGCACTTTGTGGAAAAGATCAACACTGGAGTAGTTATTGAAGAACTGTAGTCCAAGGGAAGGACCTACATTGGAGAAGTTCACAAAGGACTGTAGCTCGTAGGAGGGACACTGTGCTAGAGATGGGGAAGAACATGGTGAGGAATGAGCAACACAGGCAAGGCATGATGAACCCAACCACCATTCCCTGTTCCGTTGTGCTGCTCAGGGGTAGAGGTGATAGGGATGTTAGGATTGGAATTGAGCCTGGGAAGAAGGGGGCAGGTGCTTTTGGATTCATCCTTACTTTTTATCCTTCCTTGTTTGAATGACAACAAGTTGAATTAATTTTCTCAAGTCAATTTTGTTTTAGTTTGTTGGGGTTTTTTTACCTATGGTTGTAACTTGTAATTACTCTCCTTGTCCTTATCTCAACCCATAAGCTTTTTTTTTCACTTTTCATCCCTTATTTTTTGATGGAGTGGGAGTGGTAGAGTGGTTTGGTGGGTCCAAGGTCCAAGATCAACCCACCATAGATATCATGTTCGACCTCTCCTCAGGTGTCTGAGCTCTGACATCAGTCTCATGTTTCATGGTACACATATCTCCCTGAAAGCTGGGCTTTATTTTTGGAATTATTCCAAAAGTAGAAGATGGAGCAAAGACTGGAGACATAAAGCATCTGAACTGCACTGTCTGTATGCATAGACACAAAATTGGTATCTTAAAAGTTCAGATTTCATACAAAACTTGTCTGTTTGCTTACGGGTTTTTTTGGTTGGTTTTTCTTTGTTGTTGTTTTTTGGGGGGTTTTTTTTAGGAACAAAAGCTCATTGATTTAATCTTTTTTCACTTATGCTGTCTACTTGGTAGTGCTTAATTTCTCTAGAAGCAGGCACAGTGCAGATCAGTATTACAATACTTACACTTTGCTGAAGAATTCTCATTGACTGCCTTTTCACCTAATTACCTGCAACTATTTAGTCTCAATCATTAAAAAAAATTAGAAAGGAAAAAGGGGGTTTGTAATCCCATTTGCAGATGGCAAGGGACTACCTGTTTATGCTTTGCAGCAGGCTGCATATTATATATTAAACCACTGCACCTCTGTGATGATGCAGTTTCAAAGCCAATTAAAGCTGACAGGATCTGTGTGTCTATATGGACATATTATGTATGAAGTTGGCTTTTGTTCCAGAAGTACCTTTCTCCTCTAAGGAATCATAATTTCTGTAATCATACTCTGTCATGTTGAAGGATTGATGTTGAAAAGCCAGCTAAATTGTAACATTAGAAAACTAAGAAGCAACAAACTGTTGTTGAATAGATGCAATTACTGACCTTAATTTCTAAATCCAAGTGTCTGTTTAGGAGCACGAGTGAATTATGCTCAGATTTAATTCTGAACTCAATATACTCTATTGGTGATTTCTGGAACCTAAGCTGTCAAACACCAGTTATGTGTTTTAGTAATAGGTTTTGATAGGAGTCAGTAGTAATTTTTGTTTGAACAGATGAATTTATTGCTCTCATCATGTAAAAGGGAACTGTTCATATCTGTAGCATTCAGGTAAGAATGCTGCTGGTCTTCTGTTTAGCTGTGAAAAAGTTTACCTCTAACTGTATTACATCTTTTAGCTGTTACTGTTTCTTACATACTAATGAAATGTCCTTGTTTTAAAAGCTTTTATAATATCCAAGTAACCATTGTTAGAAGGTTGAATTCAATTTTTCCTATATCCTAGTAGTCTTAGAGATTCTGTCCACACAAAATAAAATACAGTCGATCGTGATTCCACCCTGAATTACTAATCAAATTGGTGAAAGAAAAATGGCTCCAGCTTGCATGGAAAGCTGTAAGAATTTTGATATGCTGTAAGCAGAGTAGAGAGAAATCGGCTCCAGGGGCCTGATGAAATGAATGCTGATTCACTCTTAGCTTTGATCTCTGGCTGGTAAGGTTGGCTTATTCCTTACAAATATTCTTTTTCATCTCCTTTACAAGTTCTTTCCTGAAAGTGTAGTATGAGTTCTCAACCGAACATAATTGAGTTATGGTGGCTTAAAAAGTGCTTTCTGTGGCTAAACCTTGGTAACGAGCTGTGTGATTATTCTGACTTAACTTCAATTCTGGAGTAAAATATTGTTAACCCTCATGACATCACTGTTTTTTTGAGATAAATGTAGACTGAATGTATACTACTATATCCTTCCTTTTGTGACTACATCTACATGTATCCTGAGGAATTTCTTTATAGGGCAGCCATTAAGAAGCTGCCCAGGATGGAAAGAAAGGCTCACAGAACTGTAGAGGAAAGAACATCACTGAGGATACTTATGAGGTGTGAAGTCACAACCTGTATGAACCCTCACCTTTGGATTACACAAAACTTACAGCATTCTTCACACCACTTGGTTGTCTTTCCTTGATGTCTGCTTTCACCATACATCCAAGATATATGTGTCATCATAAATTTGGGGGGTTTCCTATGTGTGTTCTTCTTAATAAAATTATATGAACTACCATTCAGTTACTGGTGACCATCTCATGGTGTGTTAGCCAAGTACTGCCAGCAGTGGTAAAAGGGTTTGGTGGGGTTGAAAATGTGGGGTTGAATCTTTTCTTTTGTAATTGTTTAGTCTGATCTATCACTACAAGATTGTTCCACACCTCGTGGAGAACATGTGATCATGAACAAACTCTTGAAGTTATGTGCAATTAAGAACTAGCAGAATAACTGAATAACTAAAGGAATATCACCACCACCTCATCCTCCAAAGCAAATATCAGAGAAGACAAAATGTCATCACTTAACACTCTTGCAACAGATCATCAAATGCAGATTATTTGCTTGTGGGGTTGATGGCTCTGGAGGAAGAATTTTGGTAGAAAACTTGCAGCTGCTGCCAACAAATATGGCAGCACATACTGGATGCTGATGAGATGTTTCACAGCTGTTGCTCCAGTGGACTAGTTGGAGTCATCTACATTGAAAGATTTCCATGTAATTATGGGAATGTATGCAATTTAATGGAGTCTGTTGCTTGTGCCTTCCCAGGTAAGAAATTGAATGTCAGCAAAAGATGGAAATAGCTTTCTATATTAGAAACCTGGTGAGTAATGGAAAAGGAGTATTTCAGGGTAATTATTGTTTTCAAAGACATCAGCAGGGCTCCTATTTGTCTATCCTGGAAGAAGATACTTTTTAGACAGTAGAATTCAGTTTTTGTTAGGAAACGTATTAGTGGAGACAGCAACAATGCCTCAAATGAGAAAGTCTTTCATCTGAAAGAGATGAATTTGCTCAGGTATTGTGCAGAGGAGTACTAATTTTGAGGTGATTCCAACCCATAGGCTGGCAGTGAAACATGCCATACTCCTGGTCTGTGACATTCAACAGGGTGTGTGTGGCTCGGCTTCACGAACGAAGATTTGGGAAGGGCTGTCCCCATGTGGGTGTGCCCTTCCAGCCTGCGCAGTGGATTTTAGGTGAGGCTCAGCGTGCGCAGAACTGGCCCCACCATTTAAGTCCTGCCACGGACGAGCGAGCTTGGATGGTGAAAGTGAAGTTCCTCAGGACTAGAACCTACAGCACCTGGCAATTCCCAGGAGGTCTCCCATCCAAGTTCTAGTCCGGGGCTGACCCTGCTTAGCTTCTGAGATCTGATGGGATCAGATGTCAGGGAGGCATTTAACTGCCTGATGAATGAGGAAAAGTTGTAGGAGTTTCTTTTTGTATTACTTCTTGAAGACAGCAAGACAAATCCAATTTTAGCAATCCTTTCACTCTCCAGAAGTTAGGTTAGTGTTCAGTTTGCTTTGATGCTGTCTGGTGTAGAAAGCAGACACTTGAAAAAGGTAGATCTGACGGAAATACCTCCATGGCCTGAGTAATAGAGCTTTTATAAAAATAAATAATAATTTTAAAAAATATTTGAAAAGGACAAAATAAATCACCTAGGTTCTTTTCAGAAACAGCTGATATTTGCTTTAATGCACAGTGTTTTATCTTCCTGTTCTTACCTTGTCCTGTGGTGAAGACCTCATAGTGAGTCTAATATAATACTTCAGAATTGAAGCAGAAAGGGCAAAGAAAAGTATGAAGAACAAGTCATCAAATTGTATTAAAGTTTCTCAAATGCGTTAGGAACAAGAACACAGTCAGGAAATTTTTACATTATTTCAGAGGCAACTGGATGAGCAGGTACAGAAGAGGAGGGGTAGTTGCTCTGCACCCATTGAATTGAAGATTCAGTGGGTTGCCTTGAAGATAGGAAAGTTAAAGTTTTTGCTATATTGGCTTCAGTTCTCCCTCCGAAGACATTCTTTACCATTGCTTTAATTTCAGCAGTACAGATTAAAAGTCTAATTACAAACAAGAATGACCAATAAGAGAAAAGTGTGTAATTATACTCTGGGCATTAGAAAATACATCACAGTGATGGCCTTCTCTTGCAACCATGTGGACTTTCAGGATGGTGGCATTTTGGACGGTTTAATTTCAGTCAGGCTTTCCACTTAATCTAAAAATCAATCTCTGGTCCTATTGAAATCCAGAAAGCCATCCTGAATCTGTCCAGGAGGCAATTGTTGTGCCTTCAGAGACATTGACACATCATGAGGGTAAGTCAAACATGGTAACTAGAGAGTTTGTGGAATTCCAAGATGTTGAAACTGGACAGTTTTTATCTATCTGCTTCAACTAGGACAGTTTTCTTTAGAAGATTGACTGGATGACCTTCTGAACTTTGTTCCAACCAAGCTGACTGAATGACTATCTCCATTTATTTGTATTTTGGGGTGGAAGGGAAAGCCTAGGGATAGTACTAAGGGATTAGATAAATGGGGCTAAAAGCAGAGGTAAGATATGGTCTCCATAGCAGGCAGAATTTAGTAGTGCTAAATTTATCTCTGGTGTGTCTGTGAAACTGAGATCTGCAGACATTACTGTCCAAGTCAAAAGTGGGCGAAAAGCTGGTGAATCTATTAGTAATTTTGAATATGTTGTGATATCTAGTTGAAGTGAAGATGAAGCTGGGACACTTCAGAAAGCTGGTTTCTTACCATCCAGGTTCTTGTATTTGAGTAAATTACGGTTGTTGCTTATGAAGAGGTTGAAAGTTGTTTTCTCAGTGTTAAGCTTTGTTCATAAAATCACAGAGTATCTGAGGTTGAAAGGGTCCTCTGGATCTTTTCTAGTCCCACTCTGCTGTTCAAAGCAGGGTCAGCTGCACACCGATATAGTCTCAATATGGAAACAACATATTGGAAGGGAGTCCTGTCTTGTGACTTGTTATGAATGGTAGGAGACAAGATTTAAAGTTCCAGGAAACCTTGTCAGCCTAGCCTCTGTCCTACATTACTGATCTGCAGGTAGAAAAGCTGAAATTCCCCTCTCAGGAGCCAGTTTTCATGATGACTACTGAACTATTCAAACTTGTTTCTAACATTGCTTTTAAATGCAACATGCCTGTAGATAATGCCTTGTTTAGGGTCTAAAATGAAATAGTTTTGCATCACATCACATTGTTCTCTAGGTCACCCCACCTACATGAAGGGACCACGTAGAATTTGTTTGGGAACTGAAGTAGGCTTTAAAAAGTAGCATAGAAAACTAGGCAAGGTATGTTATTCCTACCATGAATACAAATGTTTGTTACCTGCATGCTCTTAAATTCTTATGTTTAAGTGTGGTTGTGAGCAGCTTCTTGTTGCAGTAAGCCATATACTTTGTAGTATTTTAAAAGAAAGGGGTCCTCCTTTAGACCCCACTAGTTTTATTCTGAAAGGAGCTTAAATTGTTCAGTAGTGCTAAATGTTGGACTTGCAGATTTATAAACCGCGTTAGAGCTGATGTTTGATATGAAATTCTTTACCTTGAATTTGTCTTCTTCTTTCCCTTTAAGCAAATAAATGGCAATGTCAATGATAACACAGTGCAAATGAGTTCCCTTATTTCTTTGCTGGAACTTAGGAGATCGTAATGCTAACTACCAACAGCTGCAGATTTACACTTGTTTAGAGTTTAAAAGTACTGTAAATATTTGTTTAATATGCAATTCAGGGTTCATAAACCATCAAGTCATGTGAAGTCAGCTGCCATGCTCCTCATGTTTTCAAGCTGTCTTCTGCTTCTGTGACTTCCCATTATCCTTGCATTCTCAGTCCAGTTATGTTATATTTTGACCTTTCATGTTTTTTCTCAAAAAAAAAAAAACAACAAAAAAATATATACAGGTGTCTACCCAGCCTTGTACTAAACTCCTGTTTTACCTTGAGGCAGATACTAATATGCATATGTAATGTATTCCAGGGGTGAGGTTCCTACATAGTTTATACTCACAGCTCAACCGTATTATAGAGCTCTATTTTATAAGGTGCCAACAATTTTATGAGTTTGCTTTAGTTTGTATTCCAAAGCAGTTGCTTAAACTGTGAATTTGCCTTGTTTGCTTACAAATAAGCAATTTATTTTTTTAAATGAACTCTTTTTGGCATTTACTGCTAGTCCCTCAATATGGGGTGTTTAACATCTGTCATGGGTTTGTCTTCTTATCAGAAAATATAAGAAACTACATTAAAATGGCAGACAGACAGATACCAAGATTGCTGTTTTCCCACTACACATTACAGCCCCAGGTTTCTAGTGCACTTCTACTTACTTACATAAGTAATTTGAATTCAAGGGGACTATGCATAAAAAAAAATGATAGTATACATCTGAGTGTTGATAGGATTCAGAATATGATTAGATATCTCTGCAGCCAGTGTCATTTTTTTCAGCTCCCGTTGCCGAAATTGCAGGTAATACGAGGTATTTTAAATCCAAGTAGAGTGTAGGTGCACAAGAGCTATAGGTTTGTTGTGAAATAGCACTGTTTACTGGATACACTTCCTGTGCACTCACAACACTCCAAGAGTTATGGAGTTTGTCAAAGGGTAGTTATTTAATACGATCAGTAAAATCCTGCCCCTAAAAGAGAGGAAATAGTCCTCTGCTTTGTGTCTGATGGACTGCATTTCATGAAGTTGGGCATATTAAGGCTTCAAAGGTCAATCAAGCTTTGATTCAGATATTTTCTTAGTCTCATTGAACACAATAACTTCTTAAGTACTTTAAGTACCTTTGGAGTATATTTATTGCTGCAGATGGTACAACTCCTTATCAGTAAGAGTAATAGAATCAAGTCCTCAGGTCCTTGGTGTTCCTTAAAAAAACCCAAACAAAAAAACAAACAAACAAAACCAAAAACAACAAAAAAAACTCACCAAAACAACCAGCTTAAATATTCAAATGTTCTTCCATAGTATTTCATGCAAACCAAGGATTAGAAGTATTAAAATTAAGAGGACTACACAACATGTTGTGAGTTATCCCATGGCCATCTTATTGCCCATTAAGACAGAATGTTGTAGAACTGACTTTCATAGAATGTATCCACATAAATATGAAATAATTCAATTATTAAACATGAGAAAATCTATGATAAAAACAGATAGATATTTGATGCTCTCCTGAAATGTAACACACACTTGAAGACATGTTTTCTTGGGAGTACAGGATAAAATCTTAAGATGCATGGATTTTTCCTTTCAATAACATCCAAAATGGAATTATAAAATTCAGACAGAACATTTTGAAAAAGTGCCTGTCCTGTCTTAGGCAGTAGAGTTATGCTGATAAAGTGGTTGTTTTTCTGTCTATTTATTTCCTTATCTATATTAAAGACTGAGGTAGATGGGGGGAATAGCCCTTAACAAAATCACCATGCTGGGTAAAAGTGGGGTCATGCTGAATCTGAGTTAAGGCTCTCAGAGCTCTGACAAAAATGCCCATCACTGACTTTTGATAAACTTACTGCTCTAAAAATGGTAAAAGGTTAATTTGTTGTTCCATATTAAGTCAAACACAATATTGCCTTTCCACACTACCTTACTTATCCTGAATTGAATTCTGTGTTATCTTTCAGCTAGTGTAAACTTTGCATAAACTCTGAAGTACTGGTTTGGCTGGCTAATGTCACCCTTGTGTTTCTGAACATATCGGATCTAAATCAAATGCATATTGAAAGTGCACCTATTGTGTAGTCATAATTATAAAGGGGCAGGCTTGGAATGGAAAGGATAAAATTTCTTGTTGGCAATATCAGTCCTTTTCTAAATCAAATAAGCAGGTGATGAAATGACTCAGAGATGTCTGATAATGGGCTTATGCCAGGCCCTAGGGGTGTTACTAAACGCACACCTTTGAAGTCCTTGAATTATTCCCATTCTGTCAAGGGACTGCCTCAGGGTGGGTGAAGTAGTTATGTTTCATAACATTTCTGGAGTTCTAAGCTCCAGAACTTGCTGATCTGTAAGGTGGTGAAGGAAATCAGAATAAACATACATGGTTGCCTGTGCACTCCTGAATGTGCTGCGCTGAAGACAAGAGATGTTCTGCTCTTTCCCAGCCACTTCACTGTTTAGCATTTTATTCTGCATTTTCTTGGTTATACCAGCACAGCTCTTTGTGAACCTGTATGAAAAATTAGGATCAAGATATTGATTTCAGGGAAGTGGTGTGAGCAAAGCGTGAGAGTTGGTGTGTTCTATTTTGTTTGTGGAACTTTTTTTAAAACTGACTCTGCTTTGAGAACCTTCAGCAGAGTTTCTGCAAAACGCTAAAGTGATTGAGACTGGAGTTTGCCAGCTGAGAGAACATAAAACTAGGGAGTCCTAAATGTTGATTGATCAACTGAAAGTTGAAGATGACTTATATTCCCTTATAAAGTGTTAAGTGCATTTTGCCTCTAAAGCATTGAAAAATTTTATTAGCTTAAAAACAGAGGGGTGACCAGATATATTTTAATGACAATAAACAATAGGAAGGTGATGTACACCCAAATGAAACCGTTTACAGTAAGTGTATAGTGGGCTCTTTTAATTTCCTTTTGTCCCTCATTATCAAGAGGTAATGGCAGCTTGTACAGCAGTTAGGCAATGAAAGGACCTTTTAAAGGGAATCAAAGTAACCTGCAGCTACCATGAACACTAAAAGAAAGCACCCTTTTACTTTCTCACTACTGTTAAAAGCTGTTTTAACTAGACTGGGGAAGAGGTAATTTTGGAATTTTGAAAGCTTGTTTAGTTTGATTTATTTGTGCCTTGAGAGTTCAAATACAAAGGCGTATTTGTCATTCAATTTTTGCTGCAAGGCTTGCCAAATACCCTGTGACTCTAACGAACCTGGAGGGAGACTTCTTTATTTATGAACATGCTTTAAATTAAAAGTACCAACTGGCAGCAGAATTTTGAAGGTTGAGTGCACAACAGGGGGAAAGAGCAAATGGTAGAGCACTGCTTATATCCACAATTGAGGACATTTTTTTCCCTGGAAAGGCATGCCCTTATGGAGACTTTGAACCAAGTTTTCTCTGCCATGCTGCTCCTTGTCCCTTTTCCTGAATGCTGGAGTTAAAAACCTGCTTTATTTTTTCTCCATTTTGATGTATGCTGAGTATATCAGAGTCAGAGCACTTTAGGTAGTCTGCTTTTGGCTGTCCATACAGTGGGAAGCAGAAGAAACTTCGTAAAATGCTGAAAAATAAAATTCAGCTCTGGAAATTATCTGCCACATAACTTCTAATGATCTGATGAAAAAGAGAGCAAAACAGAACCTAATCCTAGCAAAGACACAGGCAGGGTTCTCTTGGTAGGCAAATCTGGTCAGAGTTTCTTTGGCAATGATAAGCACAGAAACTTCTTTTCTCCTAAGGCTGAAAATGAGAAAGTTTTCTCTTTGGGTGGAGGGGGGTGGGGCGGGGGGGTTGGGGGGTGGTTGATGGATAAGGCTTAACTCTTCCTTTCTTCCCCTCCCTCTTTTTAAGCTACATTTTGAGGTATGCTTTGGTGCATCCATTTGGTCTCTCTTGCCTCCCACATGCCCTGATTTAGCCTTTGACAAGTAATTGCTGCAGCATCAGTAGCAGTCAGCAGTATTTGCAGGCAGCAAGTCCCGTGTCCCAACTGCTGCACTAAGGCTTTCTTCTTTTTAGACCCCGGCCCTTTGGGTTGGTGTGGATCACAGTGTGCGTGCAAGCCCTGTGAATGTCCTTGAGCCTCATGAATTTCTGTCAGCATAGCAAATCTCCACACTTCCAGAGAGAGTCAAATGGACTTTCTGTGCTTCTTGAAAGGAAGCAGGAAAAGATTTAATTTCCGTCATTGTAGCTCAACAGGGAAGTTCATGAAGAAAATTTATGATGGAACAAAAAAATGCATGAATAATAATAAATAAGGCTTGTTTGTACAATTCATAAAGGAGGAATATCTTGACCTTTGTAGCAGTTTGCCCCATGATTTCAAGAAGGTATTTTCTATGGATATGTTTCTATGCAAGTGTGAGTTTGCTTATTGGTTTTATTTAGTGAAACAGTGTTTCTAGATTTAAATCACTCTGTAAGCTAATATTTCACTTTGTTACAAAGAGCTATGAGTGAAAACTAAGTAACTGCTGAGCTGGTATCATAAATGAGGTTAGAAATCTCAAACACCCTGTGTTTCCCATATAGAAATAGAAGGGACTGAAATGACAGGGAAAGCTCATGTATGGTTTTCATGATGGAGAGAGCTCAGCAAAACAAAAAGATGAGCTCTTGGAACAGATGAAACAGGAAAATGGAATTACAGTGCAGACACTTTTGCCAGACCTGCATGATTGTGTTTTAAATGGGGATCTCATTCATAAATGGATCAAATTATGCTTTTATTTTTGCATGTCCAGAAAAATATTTGGCTTTAAATTGAATAAATGCCATAAGTTTGAAAGACACAGTGAATGATGCAGGATATACTTTCCCCTAAACTAGTATGAAGTAAGTCCTAAGATGTCTACATGTCAGCATGTCAAGACAGACAAAAAGTAGGTACTATTGTGTGTAAAAGTAACCTCTCTAAACTTTTAATTTGAGCCATAAGGAAAATCTGGAGAGAAATCTTTTTTTTTTTTTTGAGGGTTAAATGTTGTTTCTCAGGAATAGTTAGGATTAACTCTTACTCTACTTCATATCAGGCATCCTAAAGACCTTTAAATTTAGGGACATTCACCTTCATCCTACTGCTAAGCATATTCATATTGCATCTGGATTACCAGTTAAGTAACCAGTGGGATTTGAGAAAGTATCGAGAACGAAGAGCTGTGTTTTGCTGCACCTCTATGAAGCTTTTCCTCCTATAACCAGGTACCCAGGTATTTCTAAGCAGCCAAGACCTGGCCAATGGGTGATTTATAGGATCAAGGTGGCCTTTTTACAAGTCAAGAACAGGATTTGCACATTGAGGTGGTGCAGGTTTTGCAGGTTTCAGATAAACATTTAGACGACAAACAGAGCTGTAAGTAACCCCTCTACACTTTTCATTGAACAAGAGGCTGTCCCGTAAAACTGATTCAGTTGCTACCTTTTTTCTCCAAGCTGGTGTCTTTTCATGTTTCTTTTTTCTTTACTTTTAATAGGAGAGCATCTAGACTTGCATTATTGGAGGAGAAACATGAATAAGATGAGCCAGATGATACCTCCAACATCAGAGACTGTTGATAACATGCCCAGAGAGTGACATGGAAAGCAACGGGCATTGTGAAACAGGGTCTTGCCTTACCAGTGAATCCAAAAACAGGACACATAACTTTAGAGAGGAGGAAACAATATATTGTTTGGTTAATCAATGCTAGATCTGCTTCCCAGATGAATGGGACTATTGCGGCCAAGAGACCCTGTGAAGGGGAAAAATAAGAGAACTTCTTGAGAAAACTCTTGAGCTAGTGCTCCTGATGGAGTAATGACATAAAATAATTGAGAACATTTTCTTTATCTTGGAAATGCTCCATATCCGTGGCCAAACATCAATCATGGCATCATACATATATTTATTATTAATTAGTACTGACTGTCACTCAGCAGAAACTGCCTCACATTTCCTTTGCATAATGGGATGAAAAAAATCTGTGTTTCTAGTCCCCATTCTAGTCTCTGCTTTACATCCTCAGTCAACATGTTGTCAGGTGTGCCAGCCATCTGGAGCTAATACCAAGGACTAGCATAAAATCACTTGGGAGAAAACATATTACTTTGAAATACCATCTTTCCCAAATGTCCCAAGACTAGAGGTAAAAGAACTTAACTTATGTATCTGTGTGTTTTATTTTCTTCTAATTACTTCAGAAATCCTAGATAAAAAAAAAATAACAAAACAAACAACATCTGGAAGGCTTCAAAAACTTCATTTAGCTAAAGAAAGTGATTCAGAACTACCTAGCTTTTGTAATCCAGGCTGGCTTAGCTGATAGGCTTAAATCAACAAAGCAGATAGAAGGCAGATAAGACATACCTTACAATACAATTCAGAGTGATAGAAGAGAGAAATTTCCTTTTGAAAACATATTAAAGGATTTTAAAAAGAGAAGCTTATGTTAGGAAGAGGATAATGGACACCTGAGAGACTGATATTTTTTGACAGTAGAAGGAATTAGTCCATTTTTTGGAAAAGCCTTTATTTAGGATAAAAATTGGAAAGTTTAAAAAAGTCAAGCCCAGATGACATTAAAGCAAGTAATATAACCTGTGAATTTGAAATGGGAGGGAAGTCATGGAGGGGAGAAACAAAGGAATGAAAAAGATGAAGATTACAGATGAAGAGTATTTTATTTCTGAGGCTTTGCTGTGCTGAATACTTGGTCTCTACATCTGAAAAATCAATGGCTCAGGCAGGGGGTCAGCTGTGGAGAAACAGGCAAAGGCTGAAGGACTCCCTTGCATGCATACCTTTTTTAATTTAACTAATATCTATTTCACATCCAAGGTCTGGCTACATGTTTTCTGCAGTCTCGCATGTTGTGATACACACCCCACTAAACAGAATAATGATAGCAGTGATCCATATGAGCTTTGAATTATACATGTTGCTTGATGCTTAACTCATCCTGTACCAGTCTCAGTAACTGACTGAGATTCTTCCTGAGAAAGACTTTGGGTATAGCATGTCTAAAAGGAACATAGACACGGTTTGCAGCAGCATGCTGTGCACTGTACTCAGCCCCTTTCACTGTAGCTGATGACATCCACCAGCAAAAATCTCCAGGAAAGGTGTGTGGTGAATGAGTGAGGGACTCAAAATCAAAAGGCAACAGGCAAAAAGCTGCATGGTGCTGTCATAGAGAAAATGCAGATGAAAACCATACCATTTCTGTGTCTTTCACCGTTTCAGTGAGGGGAGGAGAACTAGCAATTCCCGCATGTGTGTGAGGTTGAGGATGATTACTGGACTTTTCTCCAACCTGTCTTTTCAAGCTAGGTATGCATGAAACACAGACAAGTATGTTGATCCCTGAAAGACAGAATTATCCATGTGAAGACAAGTTTAGTAATATGAATTTGGAATTTGATTGCTAATTTGATTTGCCAGGAAGGAAGTTAGTTGGATGACATTCATTCATTAGCATGAGAGGTCTGAGGTCAAGAGCTGTCTGGAAGTTGAAAAAGGGACTGGGTCTTTCTGTACATGTCATGAGTTGTCACCGTTAACAACAGAGCAGTCTGGAAGAGATGCCATGCCTGAAGTTTGAGTTTCTGTTTGTTAGAGATCAGCAAACAGGAAGAGATGTATGTTGCACCTAAATCTTTCCACATAGTTATCTGATTCTGTCTCCAGGAGAAAATTGTACACAAAGAAAACACCTAGGCCAAGAAAGTGCTTTAAGTTCAGTAACTCCAGCTTGGTGGATTTACATGTTTGGGAGGAAATCTTTGAAATTTACCTGAAAACTGAGGAATAGTGAATGCTAGGTGAGTGCTTCTGTCTCTGCTTATATGGTTGTTTCAGTCCTTTCTTATGGGGACCATTTTTGGTATTTGATTTCACCTGTATTGTACTGTTGGTAGTCTTTTAAAGAATGAAAATTCTTTAGGCAGACAGATCAGCATTAATGGTGATTGCCAGTTCCTAAAAACAGACAATTTCTTGTAATCAGTTTCCAAGTTCAACTAAATTATTGATGAAAAACATGAATCTTTCTGAGTTTTTGAGGAAAGTGATGTTACTTTGGATCCAAAACTGCACACCAGTTGAACACTTTTGTCCTCTGTAGCGTGAGGCAAGTACCTTGTGTAAATATTTTTCCTTTGCCTTGTAGAAAATACTATTACAAAGAAAGTATTGAATGAGATTATACCTGGATATCACTATATATATCATGAAAATATTTAACTTCCTATTTCTAAAGCAGCAATCTGGGGATTTTTTTCTGCATTATTCTCATTAGTAGACTACTTGGAAAATGTATTCAACTAACTTCATATGTAAATTCTTCAATGATCTCTATTGAGAATAGAAAGTTGATGAATGGTTTTCCAAAAAAAAATGTTGTTGGATTTTTTTTAATAAAAAATGAAAATGCGGCTTTCCTTTACTTTCTGCATTAAAAAAAACACACCTGACAAACACCAACCTAACAAAAGCCCCACAAAACAAACAAACAAAACCCCAAAATACAATAAACTATTTTATTCCTCAGTGGTCTGGAGCACATTTAACATTGCTCTTAATTCAAATGCAAATTTCAGGAGTACTATATCATGCATATTCCCCAGCATGTTTCTAGCATGTCACTGGATGGGCTGGAATTCAGCTAGTTTTCCCATAGTTTTACTAGCATGAATCATTACTCCCTTCACAGTGACAGATTTTTGGACAGTGGCATGTTTTCCACTCTGGAATGTACAGCTTTAGGTCCTGCAGTGCACCCCAAGTACCAATGAATCTGGACGTTGCTTGATGTCTGTTTCTGGGCATGTGCTGCTCTGCAGGTTTATACAATCACCACAGAATGGCACAGAGGTGCCAGTGTGCTAGACAGTCAGCCATCTCCTTTCCATTTGCTGTTCCTTCCCATGCAATAATGTAGTTGTGCTGGTTTGAAGGTGAACCAGCAAGGGAAAATGAACTCACCACGAGAGAGATTATAAGTCAGAGCTAAAATTTAATAATAATATTACAATAACAACACTGATACACAAGGGAAATTGCTTTCAACTCACAATACCCCAGCAGTATAACCCAGTGTCCTGGGGCACAAACCCAAGGGGGGTTTGTTTGCCCTTGTGCTGAGACCCCTGTGGCTCCCCCAAGTCCAGAGCAAAAGGAAAAGAAAAACCTGTTGGTGCAGGCGAGGGCTGTGGTCTGGGCGAGAGTGGTGATCTCCTGCTGTCGAGGTCCTGCTGCTGCTCTGGATCCGACGAGAAGGTTCCCGAGGTCTTCTTACCCACCACTCATGTACCCTCAGGGAGCACTCAGTCCCTCCCCCTGGGCGGGGACTCACACAATGGGTGATTAACTCTGGGAGCCAGGGGTTGTTGAGCTGTTGATGGCCCATTAGCAGCTCCGCCCCCCTCAGGCTGGGTGTGAAGTGATAATGGCTCCCTGGGCAGCTGCTGCTAATGGCCCATTGTCCTTGGGGAATGAATAGAGGGGGTGGAATACACAGGTTTGATCACCACCACACAGGGTTAGCTGGTCCCTCCAGCTGAACTAGGACAGTAGTATTTATGGTTTTAATTAACTCTGAGCAAATTCATTGCTTGTTCATCCTGTAAAAGCATAGTTAAAATGGAGCAGATGGGCACACAGACAAGGCCTTGGGTTTTCCAGAGGGCAGAGGAGTGTTCATGGCAAATTTTATAGGAGCTATGCATTTACCTGGCTGGCTTTCAGGAGAGCTTATTGCACTTATTAGTGTTGTTAGGTGGTTTTGTTCTAGAACCTGAAATTTCTATGTGGTGTAACTGGCAAGATGTCAAGTCTGTGGCCATACCTGAAACCTTGGTGTGGGCAAACAGGATACTCTCCTTTAACATAGAAGCTCCATGTTCATATGTCAGATTTTATAAAAACATGCTCATCTGATCATTTGACCATTATAAATCCTTTGATTAACTATTTTAATTAACTGATTTCTATGGACAGGCAGCACAAGTGCATGGATTGTGGACTGGATGAAAAGCACTGAACTATCAGTCATCAGGGCAAGCAGGACAGCAGTGACAGCAGGAGCCGCTGTAGTAAATTCTGGGGCCTGAGTACTGGAATGAACTGGCGAGGGGGTTCTCAGTGCTGTTGTCTGCATACCAAGCCTTATGGATTGAACGCCAAATACTGCTGGTATTTGAGACCTTAGCTGATCTCAATAAATGAACAATAGTTCAATAGATTTCTGTAGGAACTGTGCATGTGTATATACCTGGAAAACTTTTTTATCTTGGTCTATCAGAAACGACTATGTCTTCTGTCCTCTCTTCAAACCAAAATAAGTGCATCAGGGACAGTATATATGATATTGTAGTGCAAAGAAGAAAACTGAATACATAGATTTGTGCTCCTTTGCTAATGTATGGGCTTAAGAAAGAAAATAGAATAATTTTCTTTAAATATATTTGTTGAAAGAAATTGATATCAGTCTTGCATACAGAGGTTTTGAATATTCTTTTTGTTCCCTTTTTTATTATCACAAACTAACACTGAAGTTACTCTCAAATAACTTTGATAACTATGTTAAAGACAATTTAGTAGGATCTATATTACTAAGATGTAATTTTTCCCAGCTGTGTCATTTTAGCTTCATCTAAAGCACAAGACTGCTCCCTTGGGCCTGCTGAAAGCAAATATTGTTATAGTTTTCACTGTTAAAAGATAAAAAAAAAGAAATAGGAAAAAAGGAATGGAGAAATAAAGAAAAATCCCACACCAAAAAAAAAATATTTCCTTTTCAATTTTGTCTCAGGTTTTTGTTAAATCTTCTATGCATCTTTTCATCTGTAAACTCTGCTTTATTGCAGACCACTACAGACAGAGGTCATTTATCTATAACAAAAATAATACATTTGTTAATCCCACTACTCCAAATTTTAAATACAAATGAATGACATCTTCCCCTTTCATTATGCCTTGGTGTTTGGTTTCTCACTTTAAAACAAGTTTGACACCAAAGTACTCCAAATTCTGCTTGCCACAAGGTCCTCTCCCCCATTGACTCTCTCCTCCCTTGCTTGCATATGTTTGTTCCTGAGAGGTGTCTAAGCTGGTAGATGACAAGTATTTTCCCTGTTGACTAAACTGGCTTGCAACAGGTTCACAAGCATTATCCTCTCACTGGTGGTTCATTTAGCATGTGGACCTGCTGTACCTCTATGGCAGACAACACAGAAGGGGCAGTTGAGCAGGGTAAACATTGTGAAACATCAGCTGAGGGTGTTTACCAAGTGAAAGTGTTGTTAGGACTCCTGTTAGGTCACTCAATCACTAGTCTTGTTGCAAGCCTGTCCTTTAATGCATACTAAGCAAGAGAGAGGTATTTTTTTCTGAAGCAATTTCTCTTGGTGAGCAGCCATTTACTTAACTCTTTAATATTAAAGTTGCATTGCAGATCTGGGGTGAATGAGAAAGCTCTGACATACTTAGTCTTGCCATTTGTCTTGGCCCTCCAATATGAGAATATCTACGTGACTGCCTTCTGCACTGCAGAGTAGCTGGATACTGATATCTACAAGTTTCTTTCTTTTACATGTCAAGTAGGAGCAGCTGAGAGGCTGCAGGTGACAGATTAGCCGTCAGAGCTGTTGTTCACAACCTTAATTCTGAAAGAAAATTATAGGAGGTTGTTAATGGATATTTTCTGATGGGAATCCCCACCAACAGTTCTTTTCCCTTAAATTACTCTTTGGGGGTTACATAAAAGAATACATCACTTCTCTAGTATGTCATAAAGCTAAATTTCATCAATATGGATTGTAAGGGAATGGATGAGAAGAGCCGGGAGCAATGAGGTCATATGGCAATGCAAGATTAAATTTTTGCTTGCTGCAGACTCTGGTAAAGCTATTTTTCTAGTCACTGTAAGAAACTTAACCCCTGCTTATGGAACTTCTGCTGAGGTAAATAGAGCAAATAATTTTTATTGGGAGTAGTTTCACAAGAAAGTGCATGGAAAGGTAGAAAGATAAAAGGAATGACTGTAAGAAAAAGATGATAAAGTAATATTCTTTTACCTCATGTAACAATTGTTGGGTTTGCATGACAATTTAGAGAGGAAGGAGACGTCTTGTGGAAAGGTGGGAGGCTGGGGAGTGGCAGCCTGGATCACAATAATGAGCAGAACTTCTGGGGATACTGAAGTGCAATGGGTGCATATAGTAAATAAGGAAGGATGTCCCGTGCTCCAGCCCTGTAGGTAAGGGCCATTTGTGAATGACGTTATACAAAACTGTGATCATCACTACTATGCTTGTGTTGATGTGCTGGTGACGCTTTCATTAGATGTTACATTATTATTTGAATGTGATTTTTTTTAAGCTATAATGTCATTTTTATACAGATTTTAACAATAGTCATGTCATGGATTTTAGTATGGTGAAGGTAGACATTTACATGAACCATTCAGAAAGCTGAGCCATAAATACAATGCATTTGGAATATAGCAGCTATCACCTATGTAACTGCTCTGGCTTGTCCCAATCATTGAACAGTCATACTCCTATCAATGAGATGAGAACTGCAATCAGTGGATTTGACCACAGTCTGTCATGTACAATGGTTGGCAAGGATGCTTTACACATATTACCATCTAGAGGTTAAAACATAAGCCAGCTTCCAAATAGAGTAGTGAATATAGGTCCATTAAATATGGTAGTAGCAGCAAAACTAGAATCTTGAAAAAGCCTCATAAGCATGCATGATTGCTTTAGAACTTACACAGTCATACAATTCAGCACTGGTTCTTACCCCACCACCTTTCTCAGGAAAACTCCAAAATAAATAAGTCTCTAACTTTTAGACTTACTCTGAGTTCAGGTATGAAGGATATTTCCTTTAGGAGTGGAGCAAGATCCCAAAATGAGAACTGCCTCACTGAAATACCTATCAGTCAGACCTTGCTCATGTGAGCCTGAGGGCTGTTGGCTTAAATGAATAGGCAACTGCTAATTGCTGTAGTACAGCAGGAGGAGAGTCTCCAGAGCACTGCTGTAAGATAAATAACAATGCTGATAGTGGTGTGTGAAATAGCTAGATGCCAAATTTGCATTAGGATTTACCTGCTTTATGGGTGTTAAGAGAGGTGTGATGGCCAACATATATACATATATATATATTATATATTATATATATGTATATGTATATGTATGTGTGTGTATATATATCTATTATATATATATGTGTATATATAATTTTTTTTGCTGTTATTCTGACATTAACTAGCAAAGAAAAAACTTCACTGTTTTTAACCATGAGTCTCTCAGCATATATAAATTTAAGTAGATTTACTTGGAAAGTGGTGCTTGCAAAAGGTCTTAATTCTGGAATTAGCTGTTTTATTTTGTCTAAGAAATGCTTTATTTGTTGGTTGTTGGGTCATGGTAACAGCTCATCTCTATTGTTATAATTCATCCAGTGGGCAAGATTAGATCCTTTCACTGTCTGAAAGTCCTAAATGGACCTGGACTGATTTTTGTGCAAAAATACGCTGTGTTCTCAGAATTAGTTAACTGCAACTGGAGTTGCTGGTTACTGTAGGGTTTAGAAGTGAGACCACTTTTTTGAACTCTCAATATTAGACAAAGAATCATAGATGCATTAGAATAAAGATGGGCCCTCTCTAGAAAGAAACATCTGGTTACCCAGTACATGGAAAAGTCTGAGGTACTGCATGATTTGTTGCCTCAGTTTTCACCAGCAATTGCTCCAGTCACATTGCCCAGGTCAAAGAAGGCAAAGACAGAGACTGAGAATCAAGAACCGTCTGCTGTAGAAGAAGACCGGGTTTGAGAACATCTAAGGAACATGAGGGTGCATAAGTCCACAGGTCCTAATGAGATACACCTGAAGGACCTGAAGGACCTGACCAAGGAAGTGACTAAGTCAATAGCCATCATATTTCAGAAGTTGTGGCAGTAAAGTGAAATTCCCACTAACTGGAAAAGAGGGAATAAACCTCCCATTTTTAAAAATGGTAATAAGGAAGACCCATGGAACTACAGGCCAGTTAGCTTGAATAAAATCAGCCCAGGCTTCTCTGAGTCAAAATTAGCCCTGGCCACTGAAGAAAATTCTTCCAGTAAGCAGTATAATTCCTCCACACTGTTCATGGGAGGAATTAGGGAAGGAAGTTAAGATACCTTTCTACACCAAAGAGTTTTCTAGTGGGCATTAAAAGCTGTGTGTTGTTACTGTTTTCGCTTTAGAAAACACTGTTTGATATTTGCAACTTTGTAATTGAATTCTCCATAATTTTAAGGGCTAGCTTCTCAGCCCTGCTTACCTGCACAACTGAATGAGCCATATAGATAGTCTATGCTTTGCTGCTATAAGAGATTGACTGAGGAAGCATAGGTTTTACTTTAATCTACACCTGACTCCAGCCCATAGGACTGCAGACATTTGGGTATTCTTGGGTACATACAGCCTGCTAACCTAGCATAGAAAAGGTTGGAATATGAAATAAATGAATTTGCACTTCCAAATTTGTGGGCTTTGCTAATTAGCATAGCTGCAGGCAAACTCTGATAGGACTTTAAGGAAACTTAGAAAAAGTCTCAGAAGATATAACCATTAGAAAGGCTGTGTCATTCCAGCTAATCAGGGTTTAATTGCCCTCCTCTCTACTTCCTAACCTATTAACTGAACTATGCTGGTGAATAATGGATTTAGAAGAGGACCTGTAGTCATGTATACCCATGAGGAGGAGATTCCAAACCACTGATACTTGTGACTGTGCTTCAGATGCGTAGCAGATCTGCAGCACTAATGACCAGGCATGTTTCTGTTTTACTTATTTCAAGCAACTCCTGCAAACTGCATCCAGTGGCTCCAGCACCGATGGAGGAGTCTGGGAAAGCAGCCTAACTTTCTAGGTTTAGCCCAAACTTCCTCTGTGGTCTCAGGCCTGTCTTTGAGGACTGGATACTCAAAGTATCTGAGGACTTTCAGGCTTGGGACCATCTGAACTCAGTCTTCATCCACTCTATATCCAGCTTGCATAAGAGCAAAATCAGCTATTGTTTCCTTCTACCTCTTTTGGCACAGGTTTTGTAGTGCTTGCTATTTCCAGTGCAAAGTGGAAGCTTTTCACCAAGGACTATTCACAACATTTGCCATTTTCTTCTGCTTGCCAACAGACAGTAACTAATGGTTTTGGAGACTGTGATTTTTCCTGTTCCCTGATACCTTCCCTGCCTGCACTCCTCCAGCCTCCCCAAGGAGGACAACAGAAATGTATGTGGATTTAACTCTGACTGTTATATGACAGGCTCAAGTAAATGTTCAGACTGCTTGACTAGTTCCAGGTGCAGTGACTGCCTCCTGTTAAAACATATAATGTGCAAATGATCAGTCTGGTATGGAATTCACTGGTCTGTCTCACTGCGCTACAATTAGACAAGAAAACAATATCTGCAGAAAGAGGAAGGGGGAAAAACCACCGAAGAACAGAGTTGTTGGGGGATTCTGTGCTGTTGTTCTCACTGTGATCTGGTTTCCTCACATTCAACTCATCATTCCTGAGATGACTGCAAAGTGACCATCTATTTCTCTAAGTAGATTTCAATAGGCAGCTGCTATGAAAAGGAAATGTGAAAGGTGCATGACATTCCCTTTTGTGTGTTGACTCCAAGAATTAAAAAACCCCAGAGACTTTCCCATACATCTTCAACCAACAGAAAATGAATAAAAATGCTCTAATTTGCTATGTCTGGTAGTTTGGAAGGGAATATGAGCACTATTTCGCCTCAGCTACCCTGCTTACATATTTATTCCATGCTGAGAATGAATATGGCCTCTTTTCTTTCACTGGAATGAGTGCATGGATATAGCAATCCTGGAAAAAAGCAGTGGACAGTTCTTTAAATGTTTGTAGCTGTGTTTGATGATGGTGAGAATAATCTTGTTCTCCTCAATATGCTTGCCAGTCATGTTCCTGTTGAGAGCAAAGAAGAGAACAAGTGCTTTCTCCAAAATATTTTTGTGCAAAAGCACTATCTGTGTATTGATGCAGCTTTCACTGCTCTCCTTCTCTATAACTGTAAGACCAGGCTGTATTTGACCTTGTAATATTGTAATATTAAATGATGCTGGTTCATTAAGCTATTTAAGTGATCTCACTTGTTCTCTTGAAAAGGGATGTTTGGTTTTGTGGTTGTCTGCTCAGATTCATGACAAAACCTATAGTTCAGCTCCCTAGTACTCAGAGAAAGGGAATGTTTTGCTTACCATGTCAACAGCCCTGCTACACAGCTTCCAGCATAGCTTGAGCAACCAACAGGCTTGGTGGTTTGTGCTCACTCCTGGCACTCCTTGATAAGCAAAAGGAGTTGCAACCTAGAAACCCTACATAAGGAAGCTCTGTATAAGTGTTATGATTGACCAGGTACTCATTTAGAGTGGTTGAATGAAAATGTATAAAATGTATAACAAGTATAAATTGTAGTTTCATTAAAATCTAATCCTTTCCCTAAAAGAAAGATAGCTTTGGATTTTGTACTATAGTTACAACATACCTATGCAAATGTGTTTAAGTGTGACTATATTTCTAAGAAATACTTCTCAACTTCATGGATTAAAACAAACCCAAAATCTGCCCACCTTTCCTCTCTCCCTCCAAAAAAAAGCAAAGAAAGAAAAACAAAAAACTCCAAACAAACAAAAAAAACCCAACCCACAATTTTTCCTCATAATTTTTTCTAAATGACTTGAGGAAGAAGTTGTAGATAATCAGCTCGATTATTAATATCATGTGAATGCACTGTGGTCAGATCACTGGACTGCCAAAATGGTGTAGTAGATTACTGGGAGGCCTGGTAACATGTTCTTGTTAGAATTCTTAGATTTGAGTTGACATTTCCATCACCTTGGCTGAAGAGTGACACAGCACTACTAATTTAATGGAAGATATATAGGTGTAAAATGTGAACAAAACAATGGTGAATCAGAGCTTTTATTATTATAGCTAGTAAAAGTTGAGGTTTATAGTGAGCTTTTGTAGTTTCTTTTTTATTTTATTTTATTTTATTTTATTTTATTTTATTTTATTTTATTTTATTTTATTTTATTTTATTTTATTTTGTTGGAGTGGCGGGGAAAGGTTTGAAGGAACACAAGAAATGAGCTCCCACAATTACTCAGGAACAAACAAAAATATTTGCATTAGACTGTCCTACATGACGGACCTGTAAAGGGTAAATGGTCACATCTAAATGCAGATTTGTACTAAGATAATTTTATTAGGCTGGAAAGACATGTCGCTGAAGTGATACAACTTCACATCACTGTGAATTGTCTGAAACCCACTTTGCATGTTATCTAGGGATTTTTAGTTTTGAAAAAAGTGTTTCCAAGCTGAATCCCACTGTAGAAGCAGCAAATTCCCTCAAAGTGAACTGCTCATAATTTCTATAGCATTGCAGGGACCAGTCAGTGACTGTTAGACCAATGAATCATTTTGAAAATTTACTTCTCTTGCATGTCCCAAAGGAAAGCATGACCTACAGTCAAATCCCTATCCTGGCACATGGGAGAAGTGAGCAAGCAGCTTTGTGGGGCTTCAGGGTGATGTTAGATCATGACAAGGAAGTTTTAAGAAGTGAAATGTTTTAGGAAGTTCTCCTTTGCCTTATGTTTCTCCCACTAACAGGAGTTACTCCTTGTACTAGTACTGATATGGATCAAAGTCTGGCTGCAATCCTCAGACTGAACTTCTTGAGGACTGAGCGACTTTTTCAGCCCATGGGATATTTTCTGTGTAGGATTGTTTCAGAAGTGGATTCACACCCACCCTTCTGAATCAACAGTCTGTCTGGAGGCAGATGAAGTGATTGGGAAAGGGCCAGTCCTTCAGTTGTATTGAGTTACTCTATACAACCCAACTAGGTGTGCAATGCTTGGTTCACTTTTTAAAATCTCCCCTTCACTGATAACTCTAGTCAAATTTCAACTAAACACACAACAAGGGAAGGCTTCATAGTCTGCTTCAATTCACAGATTAATCTAGTCCACACAATTACATTTTCTTTAGTACTCATACTTACAGTCAAAGTATATGACACTTGAATAATTTTTAAGGTAAATTTCCTGTGTATTGAAATGTGTACTCCAACATAGTAAGGCTAAAATTGTGGTTGAATCAGAAGTCCTGTTCTAGTGCTACTGGAAATTCTCCCTGTCTCTGTTGCTGTTAGATTATTTTTAAGTAGGTTCACATAAGGCAATTTCTGCTGATGTTCTTTGAACTGGATTAGACTTTGTACGTGAGATACAGCTCAGTAGCTTGATTCTACATGTTACAGAGTTTATATACCATTCCTTGCATTACCATGTTGTTTTCCATATTCCTGAGCTTTAAAATTTCTGTGGTAGAGGTAGGTTTTTCTACAGAATTGGTGGTATCAGAGCTGTCCCAGGACTTGAAATAGTTGCTGATTTGAGGTGGTTCTGCAGTATCAGTAGAACTGGTAAATAATTCAGATTAAACCACTTTCCTGTATACATACCATTGTTAAGGGCACTTCATTTACTTTCTTTCAATGGTTTCACACTGTGTTGCTCTCCCCATGCATTATCCATGTGCAACCTTGTAAATTGCTTCTAGTTCTTACAGCACTGAGATAAATCATAGGGCCATTTTCTCTGAAGGACTTCAGCCTTAAGCTCTGCAGCTTGTTTTCAAATGAAAACCATGTTCAATTAAGGTGATTTGTTTGCTGCACAAAGATTTAAGTACCCCATACTGCCACTTATAGAGCAAGAGACTTGGAGGATATAAACACGTCATGACTATTCCTTGGGGTTTCTGCCTTCCACTTCCATCTATCTCTTTTCCAGATATTTCCAGCTGAGGTACAGTCTGCTGGAAGTGGAGTGTGAAGACAATGCTACCCACAGTGTAGGCTATGAGATGATCTGTTATTGTAGATTACTATAACACACCACCATACATAATTGCTTGTTTTATTCTATTCAGAGAAGTGGAGAAAAGACTAGGATGCATTTCACACACATTGGCTTGAAGTTAAGCTCCTAAATAAATAACTTTCTTTTCACGACTGCTTCGTAGATACAAACTAAAAGAAAACTGCAGCAGGAAAAAAATTATCCTTAACTAATATTGTTGGCCTTAAGGAGAGAGAAAATAAATAAAATTGCTTGGGTTTATGGGTCAGTTGTTTAATTCTGGTGGGGTTTTTCATTGTCTTTTTGTTTGTTTGTTTTTTCTTTTGGTTAGTTTTTTTGTTTGGTTGATTGGTTTGAGGGGGATTGTTGCATCTCTCACAGGAAGAGTTAGAGGATATTTTGCAAAAAATAGTTCAGAGTGCTCTGGTAGTGTGCATGCTGGTGACTCTGGTGGTTCCTAAGGTTTCGGGGGGACTGTCAATGGCCTCGCTCATTACCCTGCTTTTGATAGCTCAGCCTCTTGCACTAGCCTTGCTGTATATCCCTCTGGTAAATTCTGGTTATGATGTGGGATGTACAGAGGTGGCATTTGGATATGCCCTCACGAGGTGGCAAAGGAGATGACTGGATGATGCAGCAGCAAAGAGACAAGGAGCATTAAGGTGTGAAGATGGTCTTATTGGAAGTGGGAAGTACATGTACAGTAAGATACAGAAGAGAAGCATACATGAAGACTTGAGACTGAGACTTGTTTCTGTGTGCACAGTTCTGTGGCTATAAGGCTGTGGGAGCGTGAGTAGCTCCAAATCCTTTGGGTACATTTTCAGCTTTAACAGTTGTGTGCATGCTTGATTACTGTGTTAGTGCAAATCTCCAACTGAAAGTCAGTGAAGTCTGGCAAAACATGACAAAAATGGTAAACTCTGGGATTCTTGATAAGGTCATTTGTTGTCATAGTCTCATGAGGGTGATCATGGTCTAAGTTTAAAAGGGCACAGAGGGAGGAAGTGGGGATAGAGAAGGAAGATGTGAAAACAGTTTATTCTGGAAATGCACTGATGGATGAGAAGCTGGCATATATCTAACCTATAGAATTACTGGCTATTCTGTGTAAAAAGAAAGGTAATCAGGGTCCTGTAATTATGTGTTAGGTATATGGAACTGTTACTTAATCTTTTTTTAGGTGTAATAGATATTAGTTTATTCTAAATGTTTCTGTGAAATTTCCCTTTCTAGATGAGTCGCTGTGTTTATGCAAATATATGTATATATATATATGTATTCATCTCTTTTTGTGTTGATAATCACTTTATATTAAGGTGACCAAAGCTGCCAAGCTTCAGTCAGAGACTTAAAGAACATCTGTAGGGATTTTGTAGAAAGCTGAAGGGAGTTTCCATGCAGCTAATTGATATACAGAGACCATTAATATTTCATGTACGGTAAAATGTGTGTTTTAACATTTAAATAAGAAAAAGGTTTTGAGAAAATACATATTTGCCACTAAACATTTTCATAGAAGGCTTGTGAGATCCCTGTTAAACAAAACAGCTAGGGACGTGTATATGTGCTTGCTTGGCTTGTTTTATGCAGTCTTAGTCTTTACAGAGCCTTTGCAGTATTCACTTAGAATAGTTAGCGACCTGACTTGACACAATACTTACCTATAAATGAGATTTGGCTCTGGAGGTTAACTTCTATATTGATATATATTCTCCTTTCAGAAGTATCAATGCCCTCACATTCCTACAATCACCTCTAAAATCTGAAATCTTTCAGCAGATACTAATTGAAGGAAAATCCACTGTGTGTCTTCAAGTTTGCTATAAAATTTTGCTTATTGTCAAGGTTTCCACAAAGGAGAATGACAGAAAACAAGGGGTTTCAACAGATATTTGCCCCTGGAATTGAATCGTTATCTGTGCTGTACTTCTCTTATCATGATAGTTGTACTGGAATGGGAACTGTAACTCCACAACAGAATTCAGTATACCTCTCTGAAAAGTCACTAACTTAAAACCCAAAGATTTATACCACAGCTTTGCATTAATACATAGTACAGCCTGTTGTATATGTCAGTATATACATATACATATATCAGTATATACATAGGTTGTATACGTATATGAATACACACATATCAAGATATGCACAGTATGCTTGTTTTTCTATGTATAGTTTTAGAATAATCTCACTCACGGACAAGAAAATTGCCACAGGACCTAAGGATTGGTTCAACTCTTTCTGTAGCAGTGCAACCTTCTTAGAGGGGAAAAAGATAGATGATACAGAAGCAATGCTGGTTTTCACATGTACCCTTTAAGTTCTAACTTTTTAATAATCTAATTTAAACACTGGTGCCCAAAAAGAAAACAATTTCATTGTGTCTTATCACATTTCATATCACATTCATAACTTAAAGGTAGCTCCTCCCTGACACCAATGAGAGCACAGACGAGTTTTGTGCGTAAGTCTTGTGCATAAGCAGCTAGTTCCCAAGTCAGGAAATACAGGTTTGTATTGAACAAAACTGTTAGCTGGTTCCATGTTCTCAAGGCAGCATGATTGTTTTATGTTCTCAAGGATTACTTGTTAAAATTTGAACTCAACACATGGTGTTTGACAAACATGCATGTCTTGTCCCAAGCAGAGAATTCTGGATGTAAGGGTTAAAATTTTACAGTTAATGTTTGGCACTGGATTTCTAGAGGATTTTAAGACACAAAAAAGAATTTCCAAAATGTGCCCAGGGACCACCTTCCTTAGAAATCTTGGTGAACTTCCTGAATGATTTTGGTAATACCAGTAAATGTTCTTGTTCTTGCTCCAGAGGTGTCTGGGCTTGCTGACTGTGAGTGCCCTGACACACAGCAGACCATGTGATCAGGCTGCTGTCATGTCTCTTGCTTATGTGAGCAAGGATTTATGTGATGGCTGCCTAAGGATATTGTTTTTCTACTAGTAGACCTTGATGCAAACTGGAAGCTTTCCCCAAAACTATGAAAACCAATAATCTTCCTTTTATTATATTATAAGACAAACCATACTAAACACATATTTCCTTTAAAATAAAAGATTCAGTTCTTTATTGCATTTTCCTGGTAAAACTGAATTCATTCGTTTTATTGCACCGTTTTTACTCATTAAAATTTAATAACATTTGTTGATGAAACAAGAGAGCCTAAATGAATTCTAAACTAAATCAGTACTAATTTACTCCCCTTAATATATGAAGATGCTATGTTGCTTTCTGGAATATTTTGAGCTTATTCCTAAAGGCATTTTAAGATTTTTCTGGGTTCTCTCAAATTCACTTAACTATGAGATTTTATCCTTCATTTAATCCTCACTTTGTGGCTGGAAGTTTTCTGAGGGAAAGAAAAATGGAAAACTTTATTGTTCTGTTCCTCCAAATGCAATTGTGGATCTCTCCCTATTTGCTAAGTGGGGAAAAGGAATCACATTCCTTTTTCATGTATTAATTGGGGAGATTCTTGTTTCTTTGTGATCCACATATTAAAATATTTACAGTGGAATTTTTGGAGAAGGAGAACACCAACACATCCAGAATAAAAGGGAAAGGTCTGATATCACCTTCTTTCCTGCAGCATGTAGAAAGAAAGATTTTGGAAGGGAATGATATTCTTGCCCAGTCAGACTACTTAAAACTATTTTTGGCCTTCTTGATCTTCAGAGTTTGTTCTTAAAGAATGTCTTTATTGGCAGAAGGAAAACCCATAGGGTAAGAAATAGGTACATATTCTCACGTGCTTAGGGAAACCAGGATTTTATAGATACCTGGGGTAGCAGATGTGTAGCAGGTGCTTCTATTCCAAGTCAATTCCCTTTGCAGCAGAAATACAGAGTCTACACTAAAAATGTTGTTTCTTTGAAGCAATTAGTTCAGTTGGACTAATATTTTCACTAAGAAAACTTGTCACACATGCTTTTACTTGAAACAGACCTATGTTCATAGCTTTAGGAAGGTTAATAACATTATAGCTTCTGGAGAAGAAATAATAACACAGTTCATTTCTAGTCCTAGCTATCAAATGATGCAAATACAGCTTGGCATTGTGCACTGATTTTTAGGGAACATTTTGTCTGTATACCAACTTTTTACACAATCACAGGATTAGCTCACGTCCAAATTTATGCTGTCTTTCAGTGTAGTTGATTATTTCAAGTGATGCTTGTAATTTATTGTAGTTAAAAGGATTCTTTTAAATTAAACAAAGATGTGTTTGGGGATTTCTGTTTCTCTTCTGTCTCTTTAGAGGGATTCATTAAAATATCTAAGAGAAATAAGAGTAGTCTCTCTACTAAACATCTTCAAATAAGAGATTGCACACAAATACACCATTGCAGGTTAAGAAAGGGCAACACCAGATGTTTAAAAAAAGACCTACTAATCAATTAACTGACATTGTCAGTTGCATTGTAATCAGTTGTATTGGTTGCTTATAGAACTTGGGCTCCAGTATGGCAGGATTTACACAGCATGAAGCAGCTAGGGATAAAAATTGAGGTAACAATACAAGGCTGTTACATTAACTGACAAAACTGAGTCTATTTGATGGACCTAAATTTGGTTCCTTGGAGTCTGAGAACACTTCTAAACTAAAGAATATTAGATGAAAAATTGTGAAATTTAGAGGAACTCAAAGGCATTCTGCTTATCTAATTTAAAGCCAGTGGCAAATTAACAATTGAATTTCTGGCATGTGGGACAAGTGCTGAGTTTTACTAAGTATTGCATTCTAAAATATAAATAACAGTTACTTTAACAAGTAGTTACTTAATTCCCATGCTGGAAGTTTTAGGTCTTCATCAGTGCCTTAGAGCATGCTCTCTATCTTCTTTTTGTTCAGACAAATCCTCTGAGGGTCTTGAAGTGAAATTTTCATTTCTGGGAATGCAAGACGTGGCAAAGAGACTATAGGTGGCAGCCACTTGCAGCCTAGAAGGGTCCTCTACAACAATTCTTCAATGAAACATAAAGTATTAACAGTTGCAGTGTTGACATGGCTGTGACACCATAAAAACTGAAGAATTAAGTCATAAAATCTACGGCTCTCACCTCCGGCTTTTCATTTTCATTACATGGAGACCTCTTGAATTAAAATAGTTTGAAATGAACCACCTCTGTGTCCAGAAGAGTAGATCATCTGGAACTAATGACTACTAGTCTACTGGATATTGTTACTGCCAAACCTTTCAGACTGAACTCTGGGTCTCTTCAAAATGTATTTTACAGCTGACTACTAATACAGTCATTGCTTTGTCAAGGGTCCAGATCCAGGGCTTTCTACCAAAATGTCCAAACAAGCTCATAAAGGGCCTGTAAAAGCATTTGGTGGTGATTCTTCTAAGCATAGCAGCAACTGTATTTATTGGCTTGATAGTGCAGAAAGATCTTGTTTGGCATTAGTAATAAAAACAGGTATTTTGACTGATTTTTCCCTGTTTTCCTTTTGGTTAAGAAAAAAGATTCTTATACTTTTGAGTCAGGGATTAAAGGTCTCATCTGCAAAGACTCATGCCTCTTCCAAATGGCTGTAATCTGACATGACAAAATCAAACCCTAAAACTAATTTTTTTTATCCCCTAGCATACCATAGTAAACATTTATTACACAACTGAAGGGAAACCTTTCTACAAAGAGTTGTTGTCTTAGTACTGCTAATCCAATAATATAATTACACAGACTTCTGTTTCAGAGAAAATTATAAATTGCAGGTTAAATGTCTGAAAACTTTGACAATGAATCTAACATTTAATTAAAGCTGTGTATTAATATTTTAAAGCCAGATGTTTAAGTGCATAGTGATGAAATAACTGGGTGCCTGGGTACAAAGCAGATCTAAAAAAGGTTTGTTTTTCAGGGATCTTAACAAGTATTGAGCGCTGCTGGAAACGTGGCTCCATTGGGGATAGTAAAAGACATTTACCATCTGGCCCATGAAGTTATACAGAGTGCCCTGGGAGGCTGGAAAGATCAAGTTTTCTTCCCGTGTTAGACTTTGTGTAAGTACCTGCATTGCTTACTAATGTACTTCCCATCTGCAGGGCCAGGCAAGAAGAGGGAAATGACCATTTGTTCTCCTAGGGATGCTCAAGAGGTGACAGTGGTCTTGACCACATGATGTGGTGGTACTGTACAGAAGATGACCTAGGATGCAAGACAGCACAACTGTATTTTTCATCTGTTCTGGGTTGTGTGAGTTTTCTTCAGAGATGTGATGTCCTGAAGTGGCAGATATACACAGGTTTGAAATGTGCTGAGTGATGACTTCAGGTGTCCTGTACACACCACTCAGCCCACTGATTGCACTAGAGATGGACAGCAAAGAAACTATGGCATATAAACTCATCTGAGGTGGGAATTTACTGGAAAAAAAAGTCAAAAATAGTGAGACAAGGTAGCATCTACAGTTTGTCTATCAGAAAGAAGCTCTGTTAGAAGAGGAGAACCTCTGTCAGTGCTTCAAACCATGCAAAAATGAAGAAGCTGTATGTGGTGAATGTGGATGAAGAGATTTTGCTGTACCATAACAAACTGTGTCAGTTTTGATCTAGAAAGTGCTGAGGGCCAAGGCACTGCTGCCCAGAGGTATATGAAAGGTAATTGGGTAAGGCAGGCCCACTGTTAGCAGATGTTATGCTCTGCAGTGATTTGCATCTTCATTGGAAAAAGCCTATGAACTGAAAAAAGTTGGAGATCAAATAGACCAAAAGCATTGCAAATGGGTCAAGGTAAAACAATTTGCTCAAGGATTATTTAAAGTACTCTCAATGGCTCAGGCTGCACTTAAATACCTTTACATTTTTCTCTAGTATTCATTTAGACATTTGTCCAGTGTAGATTCCTGTGATGTTCAGGTGCCCTTTCATCTCAGCATCCTTGAAAGATCCAATATACAGGAAGGAAAATATAGGTTAGTGTGGAATGCTTTTTATGAGCAGAAGACACATGTAGGAAGGAGAAAAACAACTTATATCAAATCCATGTCTTTATTTTGGCAAGGTGTTAGATTAAGTTTAGCTGAAAACTTTCCACATTTTTGAAACCAGCTTTCACTTGAAATACTATTATGTTTTTTTTGTTTTGGTTTTGTTTCATATTTTAATTTTTAATCTAATGCAGAATAATTTGCACTTGATAAAATTATTTCTGAGATGAGTTGCAGGTTTGAGAGATTTTGTGTGTGGTTTACAATATGCTTACATTGTTTTTTCAAGAAAATAAGTATTCCACTTAAGTTTACTTTGTTTCCTGGAGGTTATAGTTCTATGATCTTAATCTTTTTTTCCCGATTCAGACTTCCCCATAGATCACTTTTCTGTGCCTGTCTTTGATTCAAATGTCCCATTGCTATGACTGAGATTCTCCCTGCAAAAAGCAACAGGAAACGACAGTCAAGCCATCTTGGCTCATCAGATGCCAGCTTTCTGAAAAGAATTCTTCAATTTTCAGACTAATTGGTGGTTCAAAATTGTCACTGTAAAGAAGAAATTTCAGTTCTTTACATGGAGAAGCAATTATTATTTTTTCAAATGGTTTTAGTGACATGAAAGCTGTACAAGTAATTTGGATTGTGACAGCTATAATTCTTAGAGAGCCCATTAACTCTTATTGTGAGACTCTTTTTTCTTTTACTCCTTTCAGATGATGTCCATAACACTTTGTGCCAGTCTGGCTGAGTCAGACTCATCTCCAACGGAGAGTTAGCAGGTATTTTTCAAAGGCTTTTTTAAATTTTTTTTTTCTGAGAATGTAACCTTTAACACAGACTCATCATTAACTGCAGTAATTTAATATGAAAAGTCAGTAGCAGGGTATTTTTTTCGGTTACTGCAGCATCATCATTGAACATCAGATGGTGTCAATAAACAAAAATCCAACAGAACATTATTATTGTTTTTGAGCCACCTCTATTAAGACAGTTTAATTTATCTAGAATCAGGTGGTGATGAGTTCAGCTTATATTTTTGTACTTTCATGTGACATTTGGTATTTTTGTGCATATATGGCCCTTGGTATATACTGCTTGCCTACACATCCTCCTACTCCCCCCAAGCACTGCTGTGCTAAAGTGAGTTTGTAAAACTTCTCTCTCCCCCTTCCTTTTGGCTGCCTTCAATTGCTCCAGTTATCCTGCCTGAATGCCATTGTAAAGAGAAAGGGGATGCATTTAATAAGCCACTCATTTCCCTTCACTACTTATTATTATTTCCTTTAACATGAAGAAAAAGTAGTGACCCATGCACTCCTCTAGTCCTCGTATCTCAGTAAGTGTCCAGGATTCCACAAGCCTGCTTTTCCTTCTGCTGTATGGAAGAACAAGGATGAAAATACATGTATACTTCTCCATACTGACTTTTCCCTCCAGACCCAATGAACTACCCTCTGGAACAAGGTTATACCTTATTTCTTGGGAGAGTTTGAGACAAAACATCTTCACTATAGGCCACTTGACAGTGTCGGTTCCTATATTGGAAAAACTGTGCAAACATTTACAGAAGTGACCTCGCTTGTTTTATGAATATTGTCCTTGTTCATTAACTGCATCTCATGATGCTTAGAGTCCCATGGACACAGAACTAATTAAAGAAACACTCACAAAAGCCAGTCTAAATCTCACATTTCAATGCAAGCATCCAGTATGTGGATACAAAACCACATACAGAATTTAGACTACTACAAAGAAACTGGGCTATTTCATTTTAATTTTCTGATATACATGATGCTTGGAAGAAAAAAATAGTCACTGAATAACTAAAAAATTACATGTGAGTTCCTTAGAAACACAAGATGTTACTCAGGAGAAAGTGTTTTCCTCCCACTGTCATAAGGCTATACCAATGCTCAGAAATCCTAACTAGTGATGGGCCATGAGGCAATCTCAGTATAGTTCTGTGTCCACCTACTCACAGATATCAACAAATTCAGTTACAAAATCATGATGCTGAGATAATTTCTCCATACTTTTCAACAGTAGTGCAAAACATTAGAGTAATTGTGTCCAATTGTACCTTTCCCCCCCATTTTTCTGTCCTTTATCCACCTGAGGCACTTCATTTTCTGTATTCTAGATGTCACATTTTCAGGTCATGTGAAAGGCATAGCTTCTTTTTCCACTATGTATGTGCCTCTTGAATATATGGAACAGCATTGCCTCTGAGATAAGAGTTTATTTAACAGGTTTTATTTTCTTATGATATAAAATTCCAGCTTAAGAGCTTTAGGAAGTCCCCTGAAGTACTACTACCTGAATGAGAAATGTTTGTCCATTTTCAAAAATGAAATGTTTCAGTTTTGTATGCTAGAAGGCAGCCTTAGTGTGCACCAATATAAATAGGGAAGAACTTGGACTGTGCTCTGTTTGGAAGTGTGCATATCTGTAATACAATGGGGCACAGCACACAGCAGTTGGAAGGAAATTCCCACACCACAGAAGGAAAGAAATCCTAGTTGGTATTGTTATTAGGACTTGGGGTTAAAAACTAAAAAAAAAAAAAAAAAAAAAAGAAAAAAAAGAAAAAAAAAGAAAGAAAACATCGTCCAGCTTAGTCTCTAGATCCCCCACGTACACTCCTTGCCTGCAGGTATAAAGCATCAATAACATGCAAATTGCCATACTGATAAGGTACAGTCAAAACACTTTGTTACTGTATAATTCAATCCAGAGAAACATTTTGAATTCAATTCAAGTGGTCACAATTTGTTTGTGTTTCTGCAGAGAAGTACAACATTATGACTTCAGTAAGCCTCACTACTGAAAGGCTTAATAAATTCTTAGTCTGAACTCGAGCTGGATGAAATACTAAACAAATTGTTTCTTCCACAGGCAAACTAGAATTTCTAGTCTGCTCTTGTGTAAGTAAAAGCACAAAAGCAACTTCTATTTTTTTAATATCTGCTTAACTGAAGAAGAAAAAATTGCATTTGAGTATTTAAATAGAGTCATCAGGACAGGACTCAAAATTGAGCTTTAATTGTAGTTGACTGAGCTAGAGACTGTCATTTGTTGAATAGAGTGATTTGGAATCAGGGGCCCACAAAATACCCCCAAATGGTTGAAAAACCTGTCAGCACCAGCCTCACACATGTGCAATTTTTTTTGTTAGTTGTTTGGGTTTTTTTGCCATGATTAGCTCTTCCAGGAGTAGTAAGTATTTGATGGAGATGGCTTTCTCTTGACACACAGAAAGACTTAAGCAGCAATCTTTAAACAATGCATTGATGGTAATTTTGCAGGTTTGTACTACATGGGTTTTGAGGAAATACAAGAAATTTCTCAATTTCGCTCTTCATTATATTTCTATTTCACTGAATATGCCCCTGTTTTTACATTAATAAAGGGCTAAGAGGAGTACAAATCACCTTCTCTAAAACATTTCTATGCTTCTACATCTCTTCTACTGTTATTTTATTTCTTGCATGTGAAAGAGTCCCCATATGATCTTTGGTGGCCCTCCAGCTGATTTATTTCCTCTTTTCAGAACCTCTTCCATCTCTCTCTTTTTTTTCCGTTTTCCTTCCTCCCACTAGATAATCAAAGTTGAATGGGATTCCCTCTGAGAGTACAATCTTCATATTATCTCTTTACATTTAGTTTTGGTATAGTTTTCTATATTGTTTATGCTTCACAGTCTTGAGACATAGAGTGAGAATATCTATGCTCTTTTGAGCATTACACCCTCATTGTATATATTCCTTCTGGTTTCATCTTCCTTCAACAGACCTTTATTGAACTGCTTTGCCCATTTATCCCACCCTCACCTAATTTTGCCAGCTGCTTCTAAAATTCATTGCATCTATTTCTAGTGAGTAATCTGAACACACTAATCCCATCTGTTTCTGTGATATAGTCTTTTGGTGTTAATTTTCCTTTTGGAGGAGGTGATTTAATGCTTGTGTGTAACATGACAGATGATGTGTGGGCACAAGACCTGTGGCCAGCAGGTTGAAGGAGTTGATTATCCCCCTCTCACTCTACCCTTCTGGGATCCCACCTGGAGTACTGCATCCAGCTCTGGAGCCTCCAGCAGAAGAAAGACATAGACCTGATAGAGCAGGTCCAGAGGAGGGCCATGAAGATGATCAGAGGGCTGTAGCACCTCTCCTATGAAGACAGTCTGAGAGAGTTGGGGTTGCTCAGGCTGGAGAAGAGAAAGGCTCTGGGGGACCTCTTTGTGGCCTTCTAGTACTTAAATGGGAACTTATGATAAAGACAGACAGTGACTCTTTACACAGACGCATAACAATAGGACAAGGGGGAACTGTTTTAAACTAAAAGAGAGATTGAGATTACATGTTAGGAACAAATTCTTTACTTAGAGGTCAGTGGGGCACAGGTTGCCCTGAGAAGTTCTGGATGTCCCACCCCTGGAAATGTTCATAGCTGGGTTGGATGAGTTCTGGGCAACCTGATGTAGTGTGTGGCATGACAGAGGAGGCTGGACCTACATGGGATTAAAAGTCCCATCTAACTCAAACCATTACATGATTTTATGATGGGGAGAAAGAAGTTTGGGAGAAGTTATTAATTCTTAAAAAAAAAAAAAAGGAAAGGCTAAGAGTCTTGTAAGAAATTGATACCTATACTAAGTTTAAGATGAAGGAAAGGGAACAACTTTTTCTACACAATATATAGTTAACATGTAGAACTCCTTAAAGAACATCTTAATAATAAATTGGTTCAGAGACATACAGGACATATCCAGTATCCATGAGCATGATTATCCGAGTATTTGCCTCAAGATGGTAACATAAGCTGGTTTTTAGATGAGATTGCACAAGTGAGAAAGTATCAGGTCATACTTATCTAAAGACACCAAGACACAACACTGGGTTGGAGTAACTTTTGATTTGAATGATTGAGGCTACTCTTTTGTTTTCCCATTGAACATTTCTATTATTTTTCTGCACCTTGGTAACTGTCTTTAAAATGGAGGAATGATGTAATGAAAACTCCCTTGAAATCTTACACTCAAGATGTAAGCACAGACATAGTGTAGTCAACTATCCACTGCTGCATAAAACAAACAAGAAAACTCCAAGCCATTGGAATTAGACGTACAAGACAACAACTTATTTCCTGCTTTACACGTAATGATGTAAAGAATCCTCTGAGTCATAAAGATGCATGCCACCAAATTTTTAGCTTCAGAGATTGCTCAGAATGTGCCACCTGTCCTCGTATCTGTAAACATGATCCTGACTATGGTGGAGCTTTGTATTAACATAAAAATAACAGCAAAAAGTTTTAACATGGTTCAGGACTTTTTCACATTGCTATAAGGATCATACATTCAAATGTGAACATCCAATCACAGAAACAGGCTGCATGTAGCTTACAGTCTTCATTTAGGCAGTGCTTTCATTTATTTTGGTAGTCTGTAGACAATATTCAACTGACAGTATCACTTTATGCCAAGGAAAGTGTTAGCACACACACATCTCTTCCCATCTTCTTTCCCCAAAGAAATCAATTTAGATGAATGCTGAAATGAATAATTTTAGTGAGGAAATCATTGTAACTGCTGGAAATTAATCTAGGTAGACCTATAATTTAATTCTTAGTGTGACAGTGAATCTAGTTACATTATTTAATGTTAACTAATAGTTTATTGTAACCATAGGGATAGAATGGGATAACAATGAATACTATACAAGTAACTATTACAGGTTGTGTGCCTATATCAGTGTAACTTATTCTTAGCATAACTAAAACTATAAAGTTACAAAATACCAGAGATACAAGGCAGAGGCGAGCTAGGGATTTTCAGAAGCAAAATGTGGAAGCAACACTACGGGTGCCCTCTAGGCAATAAATGTAATCAACAGAAAATTAATTTATTACATTCCAATTTCTTTTGCAGACACCCTTTTATTGGTGCAAGAAATAAATGGGGAGTCTGGCATAGGTGCTATCAAATGCTGTTGATTACTCCCTCTAATAGGACACTTTCTTCTGAATATTTCTGTTTCTGCTGCAACTTTGAATCCAGACATCTTGCATTCTCTAAATTGTTTTATTTTGTTACTATTTATGAGGCTGGACTGTGATAATTCCTTGTTGTATATTTGGGAAGAAACAGGCTGAGTAATTTGCCAGAGATCAAAGTAGGCGGATGATGGGCAGAAAGGGGAAAGATTCAAACCTACATCTCAAACACTAAGCTACAGTTTAAAGCATTCTTTTTTCCTATTAAGATATATCACTTGCCTCCATACCTTGAGGACAATCTGGGTTTTATTTTCCATCTAAAATTAAGGTTCACTTTTCACATTACACTGGACTAACATGATTCCTCCTCAATTTACAGCACTTATTTTCTCAGAGCAGAATGAACTTTTTTGGAATTTACAAGTAAGCTATGAATGAGTTTTGAACTGAAAATTAATTGTAAGTTATGTCTTTTAAGAAATTTAGCATCTGTGCTACTGTTTTTTTTTGTTGTTGTTGTTCTGAGGCTTCTTCTTTTCCTTACTCAGATGGTAACAAAACCTCTCCAAACTAGTCAAACCACTAAAAATAATTGAAAGTATGTGTGTATTTGAGGAGGAAATTAGTTTGTAATTACGTGAAATTATTGATGATAATTTCTTTACTGTGTAATGATGGGATTTAGGAAATACATAATGTCTCCTAATGGTTTTTTATTTTTTTACTCTTAAGTTAGTCTCAGCCTTAAGACTATCTTTGCTTATTTGGCTGGTAATTGTCACTAAGGGGAGAACTTACAGTGCATCACTCAGTTTGATTTGCTCAAGGTCCTTCTCTTTTTCCCAGAAATTATTACAGTACTTATTTTGGGATTTGGAGTAAGGGTGGTCACATAATACTCCCTCCTTCACTTTCTTCCCCTAACCAGCCCTGGGATGCAAAGCCCCAAGTCCCGCTAGAAGTTGTTATGGAGGAAATGGAAACATGGGCTGGATTTATTTCAAGTACCTTAAAAGAATATAGTGTCCCTCTGTAAGCATACGTTTAGGTGAATTGCTTCTATGACAGGGTCCACGCTCAGTATTCTGACAGTTCTCCCTTGTCCTGCCATACATCCTTGAATTTGCTGCATAAATGGTTCAGAGTCCTAAACTGAGCTTGCACTGGTGCACTCAAAGTTCTATGCCTTTGAGCACTTGATTGGTGCACACCCAAACCTATTAGGAGCTGGATCCATTTGGCCTTCTGGCACTCAGTGCAAGCCAGGTCTTTTCAGCCTGCTGTGCTGAAACAAAGGTGATCTCTTATATGCACCCATGGAGAACATGGGACAGGGAAATCAGAGCATGTCTGCTGTTCTGTGCTTCACAATCATCCTTTGGATAGCATGAGAAACAGAGGATTAGGAAGAGTCTCGCTGCTCCCAATAAGATGCTACAAAGAGTAAGGAATCTTCTACCATCTGGGACTTCCAGATAGAAGGAAAGCAGGAGTTGCTGCTCATTTGTTTCCCCCAACAACACAAAAACATTTTCTCAGGACATAGGGGCTATTAAGGACACAAATTTTCTTTGAGAATAACAGGTTCATCTGGGTGGCATGGTTGATGCACGGTAGTTTCTTCAAGCAATTGTAAGTACTGACTTCTTCTAAAATTACATCAGAACCTTTCAGTTCTGACCCAAAAGACCAGTTTCAAATGGGTCAAGAGGAGGTGGCCTATAACAGAAGTTTGAAGTTAATTTTTTCTCTGTTTCACATACTTGAAATGCACCGGTGTCATGGCTCACTTCCCTGTTAAAGGCCAATAAAAATATGTTTTTATAAGACATGTTTTATAAGAACCATATCACCTTGCAACTATGCTGTATGTCAAAATGCCATACTGTTTGCTGCATTATGCTTATTACAATAGAATACTTAAGGAGCCACTGTGCAAACCCTCTCCAAAACTTTGTTTAATCAGTGTGTCCATGTGCTCTCTATGCATGTTTCAAAGAGCTCTGAAATTGAAGATAATTTGTATCTTTACCCCAAAATGCTGTGCCAGTGAAAATAACACACTGGAGATCTCTACAATGGAGCTGAACCTGTCTCTGAGGGAATGCAACTTTACATTAGAAGGTTCTGGACTGTGGGAAGTCAGAAAATGCTCTTCTTTCTAATACAATATAACAACAGCAACAAGTGGAGCGGCTGTACAGTGAGGGTGGGACAAAGATCAAGGGTAGTTCAATCATGCCATGCAGGCTGAGCAGTTTTGTGTCAGCTTTCTCTAAAAACAGTGATGGAAGCTCACTATGACAGAAAAAAAAGAGAATATGAAGGGCAGGGAAATAGAAATTGCAATATTCTAAATGCATAGAAAGCACTAAGGTTTCAATGAATGACAATATCCATGAAATATAACACAGTTCTGACTCTGATTCTGCTATTTCCTCGTCACCCTTTGGAGCTGGCTACTCCGCAGTGTGAATACAGGCAGAGGAAGCATGCACTCCCTCACTTTTTTATACATATTTCTGAAATATCTGCTTGTGACTAACATGTCGGTGGCAGAGTACAGGGCAAGAACTCTAATGCTCCCTTAAACTGAGATGTGCTGTGACTCATGGGACTACATAAAGCAAAATGATTTATCTCCAAACTAAAGGCAACAGATTCTGAATTTCAGGAGCTAATCTCTGGTATGCTGACATGAGATATACAGATTAATAACAGAGTAGTGGAGAAACTCACTTGATACTAAATGTAGAATGGATGGTTTCATCAAGTGCATCATACACTGTCTTATCTAGATTTCTGTCACGCTTGTAAGCACAGAATTTAAAGAAGACTGTACCTGATAGCTTAAAAACATAAGTTTGCTGTCAGCTTGTAACTTCCTTATTAATAGGCCATGCTAGGGAAGGAATTCTCTAGAACTACAATTTATTTTAAACCAGCAAAATAACCTGGTTTAAAAAGTAAATGTCCAAGCCAAAACGGTAAAGAAACAAGCAAAGTGAAAGTGATGTATAAAATAAATTCCAAAATTAGGAGTTTGGGTTTAGTCAAATGTTGTCAAAATGCTCTGAAATTGATCCTGGTTAATGTACTGTCATTTGCCCAAAATCTGAATTACTTTTCAGTGAGCAAAATCATTTTTAATGAATCCATTGAAGAACTTATAACATGCTGTTTCCCTACAACCATATGATTTCATGCTATATTCTTGATCCAATAACAGTGGCACATTTGAAATTATGACATTGGATGAAAAGCACCACATTTAGCCAATAAACGATCTTTGTGTGTCTTGTTGCATTCTTACATGTCTTTTGTGTTAGTACTTGGGATTCTTATTTTCAAGAAGGCTGAAAGTGTACACGAAGACTGACAAAGAAACCTGACAGGTTATCTGAGAGGCTTTTAGATCATTCAGAAAATGTATAAACATGCTAGGCCTGCAACAAAACTGATTTATCTTCTTCACCTTTGGTGGTATTGTGTCTGAAGTCCTTAGCATCTACTCCATCTGACATATAATTTTTTTTTTTTGCCACAGAAAGGCCAAGTTATGAAAGGCCACCATGGCAACTCTTGAATGGGAACCAGTTCAGAGTTTAAAGCTTGATATAATGATATAAATCTTCCTCAGAAAGATGGCACAAATAATAAGAACTAAAAAAAAAAAAACAACAACCACAAAATTGTCAGTACAGTTGAACTTACATTTGACTTTCCCTGAAACCTCATAGTTTGATACAAAGATGAAGTCTTTTCAGTTCAGGTCTTACACAGCTAAACCTGTTGAAAAGCAACAAAATCCCAAATGCCATAAGCATTCTTCATTATTAATATTGTAAAAACAACATAAAGAGAAATAAATGCTGGTATTAGAAACAGACAGCCATTTGCTCATCTTTTCTATACATTCTAACCCATATAGGATGTTCTTAAAAACACTGGAGATATCTGTCTTAGTTCTGTGTAGAGGTTTAGACATGTATCATGCTATTTTCTCATCTGGAATAAATCAGTCTGGTTGGCCTAATTCCAGTAGTACATGCAGAGGCAGGAAAGAAACTTGTGATTCTTTTTAGTGAGATATAACACTTTCTGTGTATGCTCAAGTGTAAACACTTAAATACATGGAAATGACAGAGATATGTTCCAAAACCAAATGTACTGTGTGCCAACAGAAAGAATTTCAGCCAGTGTCAGCAACAGTTGATGTTCAGTTTGGTGTCTCTAAGTGATGCAGAGATGTATGTATTTGGCCCTAAGGGTTCTTCTCCCCTTAAAGCACCTGGGATCATTGCCTTGGAGTTGTATTTACTTTAGAAGAAAAAGGTACTTAGCACTTTTTATATAATAGAATAACTTTTTCAGCTCTATTAAAGAACATAGAGCTCACAGGGCATCTGATAAACATAAATACATCAAGACCAGTCAAACATTTTACTTAACTCAAGAAGGTGTCAGTGTGGTCATAGGTCACCTCCTGCATCCAGCAAGTCTAGCATGGCCATTCATTAATATTTCATTGTAGTCTCTCAAAAATGAGAAAGGGCTTATACTCTGATTCATGATGACTTTAATGCCTTGTATGTTGAGGGATTTTTTCTAATGTTTGACCTCAGTTTCAACATTTTTTCCCCTTCCTGTTCACATTACACACAGCAATAGCAGATCAAGAAGTTGCCGTCATCCTCATTTTGCAAGTGAAAACTTTGAAATGCAGCTATAAATAAGAGAGAAACAGCATTGAAATAGGCACAAAGACTCCTCAACAACTTTAGTTTCCAGTAAAACCAATAGCCAAATAAAATATGTAGAGAAGACTTAAACTTTAAGTTTACATAAATTAGGCACCTCCCAAGAAGGAAGATAGCTAAATGACATGGGAAGAGTTACAAAAAATATTGTTAGTAACTGATAGCAGTGAGGGGCTGCAGGATACTGATATCTCTGAACACTTGACTTTTCCCTCTATTCATTTCCATCTCTGATGCTGATATGAAGAAATACCAATTTTAAAATGGAAAAAAAACCCAGAGAACCAGAGAACATATCAACATTGTCATAAGAAATAATATGCCTTCTAATTTTAGTCTTGAGCAGACAGAACTAGCAAGGGAAAGACATCATTGCATGTATTGGGAGAGGGAGAAAAGGTAATGCTCAGACCTCTCACCTGTAATGTCAAAACCAAGAGGAGAATTAAGACAGCAAATGGCAAGTTATATATGGCTATCCTTTCAACGAATGAGGAGGGGGAGCAAGAAATAATCTATCTGCAAAGTATTAATTATTCCCCTGTCTGAGGAGGAAAAGAACTGTTGTGTGAAGGTGATGAATGACATAAGCTATCTGCAAAGTATTAATTCCTTTGTTGTTGAGTGGGTGGAGAGGAGAAACCTCTCTTACTTGGGCAGGGTTGTCAGATTTTTCATGCCACTCTACCTAAAGAATTTTTAGCAGAAGGTGATGTTGTTTATCTGGTTCTGTTGACCTGAATGACTGTTTTGCCAATCCCGAGAAAATTGTATGGAAAATATGGCTCTAGTTTCTTATAATTTAGCAAGCCTGGGAGTTATTAAAAGGAGACATCTTCTGTTGAATATAACAAGGAGTAAGCGAAGGAAGCAAGTGATGGGAGAAGGACATAGAGAAAAAAGGGAAGAATAAAGGTAAGAAGAAGAATAAAAAGAGAATATCAAGAAGGAGGATAGGTACCTGAGAGTTATTTTAGGAGGTTGGGAGACAGGTTATTCTGAAGAAGAGCAGGGGAATTTTCCCATTATGATGCTGTTTTCTTTCTTATTGATGCTAGGAGTAAAAACATGCTGAAAAGTCTCTGAATAAGGAAGCGAGAGAATGAAGTTATGTTATGCAAGTGTCTCGGTTTGAGGGGAAAAAAACAAAATGTTTTACCCACAAGCAGGGGAGGGGCCTCCTCCACGATAATCACACCACTCTTTATCAAATTTAAGAAAAGGAATTTTAATACAAGAAGGATAACTGATATATATATATATATATATGTAAACAGATTAGTGCAACCCACTTCCCCAACACCACAAGAGAAAGAAAAAAAAACCAAAACAACAACAAAACCCAGCAGGTTTTCCTCCGGGAGGAAAGGTTATACTTAAGTGTCCATGTCACAGCCCGGCTGGCTGCAGAGTGAGTTTCAGTCCCTCTCCAGCGAGACAAACGAGCAGTGAGCTTTCAGATGGACTCAGTCTCTTCCCCCTGTGTTCCCCGTCCAAGAAGCAGAAAGGTACGAGCAACCAGGAGCAAATCCAAGGCAGGCAGCAGCAGCAGCGCAGCACGAAAAGTAGTCCGGGGTAGGCAGCAGCGAGACAGCCAGGAAAACCCCAGCAGTAACCAGCAGGGCGCCTGCCTCCTTGGAGCCCCCACTCCCGCGTTCTGCCGAGCCAAGACTGGGAAGAATATCCAAAAAAAAAACCAAAAGAGACAAACCTGCCCCCACCTAAGCGATCAACAGTTAACTGCTTCTTTTGTTAACCGCTCGCCTGGGCAGTTAAGTGGCAGGGGAGAGAATTTACATAATAATCCCAAACTACAACAGCAAGGTATGGATTGTCATTGTCCTGCAGGATCATTGCAAACCCTTCACTGAGGAAATATCTGTCAATTTAAAAGCTCTACTCTTTATTTCTTCTTAGACGCTGTGGTCAAGATCTGCAGTCCTGACAGCTCACCCAATCTAGTCTCAGTGCACAAGAAGTTCTAGATGTGTTGGAAAAGCTCAAGGTTCTTTTGTATGCTTCTGCCAAGAACAGTCCCTTTCTTGGAGTAGAGGGAGAGAAATGTTGAATGAAGGCATGTTTTGTTGCCAGAACAGAAGCAATTTTTCAAAGTTTGTAGTTGCCTTCAGCTGAAAAGATTTTTATGGGTGTTTACCTTCTCCTCAGCTGGTAAATCTAGGGGACAGTTTTATAAGAGATTAAATTCTAGATGTCTACAGATTTAGTATTTCTGTTGCTTTCATCAAACTATGATTTCAGGTCAACTTAATGGGAACTTGATATGATAAGACTCTTGTAATATAGGGTTGTTATATTGGTTTTGGGTGGGTTTTTTTGGTTTTCAGAGTGCTATTCATCCAGGAAAACTGTTGAGTGAATTTAAATTAAGAGGAAACATATCCACACAGGGATTAACACAGGGTGGGAAGAAAAAAAAAGATGGGGAGAAAAAATTAGTAGCTGCATCTATATTAATGTTTGTGATTGGGCTCTGAAGTTACACTATCCTGTTCCACAAAAAAAAAAAAAAAAGAGAGAGAGATAAAAGGAAATATTGGCAATAAGGAAATGACAGAGCTAGAAAGTAAGATAAACACAATGAAGTACAAGCAAGACCCTTCTAGTACAATTTCTTTAAAGCAGACTGCTGATTTAGATAATTTTCAGACATCTAGGCATTGTGGCTATCAACACAAATATCTTAATTGCTTTCCCACAGGTCTTACACACTATTGCTTCTTCTTTATCTACTTTTGCTTGAAGGCATCTTGTTGAACCTTTCCTAACCAATTTTCTTTCTACCAGTTTGAAATTTTTTTTCACTTTTAAAAGTTACTCAGCTTCCTACAATCACATAATCCAGTATTATTTTTGGTTTCAGTTCAGTTGTCACTGGGGAAGAAGCAGCTCATATTTGTGTTGTCCATTCATTAATCTGAATAAATGAGAAGGAATTTTCTACAGATAATGTGCTTGCAATTATTACTTTCTCAACATGATGTTGGAAATAAATCACAGAAAGAATCAGCACATTGATCATTCAACCTTATATCTTCAGCTGTATAGAGAGCTGAACAGAGAAAAATTTGTTTGTTGTAACCAACCACTATAGAAGAGAAATAACTCTCCAGTGGAGAAGTGCATACATGAAATGTGACTGACACTTGTCCTGCTTGCTTAAGTGCTCTTTGGGCTTTGGGCTTTGGCTGATGTGTGGTGAGTTTGAAAAATCTGATTATTGAGATGAATAAATAAGGGAAGATTTCAAAGGGACCTTGGAAGTTTTGTTCTGTTTTCAAAAAAACACTGTGTTTATTTCTTTATGTAACTGTACAGTGGACTGCTAAAATGTGTATGTTCACTAATGCTGATTAAAGAAGATGTTAACCATTTACTACTTTTGTATATTCCTGTGAAGAATGTGTTGTTTATACCTGAAAAAGATGTGTCAAATTAAATCCATTTTTTCTTCAGTATCTTTGTTTGCTGAATATTTTGTGAGAAAAAAACAAGAATGTGAACATCAAACAATAAAAATTGACTCGTCCTCTAAAACTGGAAGAAATTAATCAAAATTGTTAGTAGAAACATTGCTCCCAGTCTCTACACTGTTGAAAACATTTGTTAAGTTTAAACCTTCCTGTCTTAGTCCAACATGATGGAAAAAGTATAATTAAATTGTTGAGAAAATCCACCCCATTTCTATCTGTGTGTTAGTATGGGCAGGGAAACACAAGAAGCTTTTAAAGGGTTCTTGCACATAAATGATGAATCAGAAAATATGTGTCCTCACAGTGAAGCCATCAGAAAAGGCAGATGCAGGGGCTGCCTGGGATAATAGGATTTCTGTTCAGTAAACAAAGGCTTCAGTGCTTATTAAGAGACAGAGATGGCAGATGTTAGAATATTGAAAATGGTGTTTTGGTGTAAGGTTTCATGCTGGTTGGTACTAATCTAGGAAGGACAGTTTTGCTTCAGCATATCAAGTGATATCTATTGCTAATAATGCCACTCTCTTCTCTGAATCAGACTTTCTGACCATGCTCTCTCATAAGAATACTCCCATGTAAAATCTTGTCTCATGAAAACCAAGTAAGCAGAATTTGTGTCAGAATGTCAGTTTTGCTCAGTATTTTCTGCTTCCATATTTGTCTGTTACCCCTTCTTAATGCTTTTTGTTGATTCACATTTTTTATTTTCTGTTTAAATAAGAAAAAAATAAACCCTGTTATTTGAAGAAAATACAAGAAAAAGGGGGAAATGTGATATTTAAGTGAACGTAATGGGGTTTTTTTCAATAATTGAGAAGATCATAATAGAAAGCCTGATCTTTTTTTTTGTGGGTACAAAATTGTTTTTGCAGTGGAGTGGTGGTGTGTAGTACAGTGGAGTACTTCTTACCCAAGGGCATGATATGTAACAAGAGAGTGTTTTCATAGAATGAAACATTGTCATAAAACTCAACATGAGCAACATCTCATAATAAAAAGTAGTGGATGTATAAAGTATTTAAAACACATTTTGTTTCTGAAATGGATCATGAACAAATATACAGGATGGTATGCTCAGATTCACAATAGTTCTATAACATGAAATGGATGAATTTAATGGTACATGAAATCACGTCACCAGGATATGAAGTGAGGAACATCATGTGCATCTGAAGCTTAGGTCCTTAACTGTGGTCCCCTGGGATTCCTGGGGTACCTTGGCTAGTGCTTTTGGTACAAGTCAGGTCTCTTGACTTTTGCACCTTTTTCTCAGATGGGTGGATGCAAATTCTTTTTTTTTTGTCCCACACCTTGTTCTTTATCTGGAGGGCTTGAGCTGGATACCTCAGACCTCTCTTTCTTCCCATAGCATCTGGCCAGCTTAGGGCTGTAGAGTGCAAACCTAGAGCACCAGGATATGACCCAGGAGTTTCCACCTGAAAATAGACTTGTGAAGTACCCAGAAATACCCAAATGAATGGAGCAAAAGTGGCACCTCTGCTTAGGAAACAGGATCCTTAAGAGTAATGTTTACTGTATGAAGATGATATCAGAAAAACAAGATTGCTGGCAATGTCAGTTATTATCTAAATTACTTAATATCAAACTTCCAGTCTTGCAATGTTTCACTTAGCTTGTTTCTAAACTGAGTTTTTGCTTCTTTAAAACAGTTCACAGTCATATTAAAAGGTTTCGTAAGTGTGTCAAAGAATTAGCATTACAAAGTTCAAAAGTTTTTAAGTCATTTTATTATAAAGAGAATTTTTTTTCAGTCCCAAATCATGGCAGAGGTTAGATTATTTCCCCTGAGAAAAAGTTTTGCCAAACTCTAAATAAACAAACCAACCCCTCAAAATCCAAGATTCCAGAGCTGAATGACAGTCTTTAAACTCGATCTCAGTTTAAAAAGACCTGTGGTTCCTGGGTAGGTCCCAGCTTTGTTGGATTACTCTGTACTTGGCACATCCAGTCCTACAAAACATTTTCCTGCTTTCAAACCATTTAGACGTGTAGTACACATCTCCTCACATGCACTCAGCTAATGCACCATTAGCCACCAGCATAACTACTGTAGATGAGAAGTACTTTGAGAATATTATATCTTACAATATTTGCTCTGCCAAGGCTTTTGCAGATTCTGTTTGTGGTTTTCAAGCCACTCAGCAAAGGGAAAGAAACAACCCTCTCTTACACGCAGAACTTTTTAGGTCTCAGAGAGCAGAAGTGACTCTGGTTCTTGAGAGACTCATTCTGTCAAATACACACACACACACACACCCCATCATTACCATTGTAATATCATTACTGTGGTGCGGATTAGAGTTTTTAAGCAACTCTGGTGGTTTTAGCATCTGTGGTAGGGAATTCAATTGATGTAGCAGTGCTGTGTTAAGCAGCTGAAGTGTCCACAAGGGACTGCCTGGCTCCCAGCTCCCTGAGAAGACAGGAGGAGATCCTCAACAGCTTGTCCACAGTAGCTGATGATCTTATCCCTTATGTTCATGTTTTACCAAAGCGTATGGCTGTGGGCAAACATAATCTTTCAGCTTCAGCTGTGCCATGTGAACAGGGTACTTCCTTGAGCTACTATGTCTGAAGGAAAACTTGTAAGGTTTAGCTAAGGACTAAGTACAGGCAGTCTTCCTCCTCGGACCAGAAATAAAGCAGTTACAGGACAACATTGCACTAACCAGGCTCTAATAGTTTGGCTCTGAAAGCACAGGTATAACATCAGATCAGGTCACCTTAGCTGAGAGGGAGCAGTGTGATGCTACTCCACAACCTAGCAAGCTTCTGTCCTGATTCCAGGGGCTTTGTGCCAGGAATTAAGTCTGTGATTCCAAATCCACTGCTGACTGCATGGTTCAGACATTATTTAAAACATGAAATAAGTAAAAAAATCACTTAAAAAAAAAAAAAAAAGAAGTCCTCCTTTGAGGTCAGCTGGAGAATGTTTCTGCTCAGATTTATCCCATTCTGATTTTTCTGAAACCATTCAAATGTGATTTTTGCCAGCCACGAAACTATTTTGTTTTAGATCAGCTGATTCTTTCACATCCCTGGCTTTACCAGATCATCAAGTCTAGAGAGCATTGCCCCATGAGAACTCCTGAGTGGAAATGTGAGCTCATACATACAATAGAAAGCTCAAGATCAATACCCAGGTAAATAACAGCTACTGAAAATTCCCCATTTGACCACAGGAATTTTGTGATATTTTTTAAACTGCGTGGTCAAGTAAAACCTGCTTGGTTACTGAGACTGTCTCTTTGTCACCTCACATAGATAAGTAAGTTTTGCAGTGGTGTAAAGTTCACATTTCAGCATTATACTACCACTTATGAAAGTACATGTAATATACTACTCAAGCAATTGCTGTTCAGTTGATGAGCTCAAGATAAATTACAGCTTTCTGTGTTTTATCATTTTTGTTTAAAATTCATTTCCACAAAAATAAGAAGGTTGAACAGTCTTTTCAGAGTCCTAGCTCAGCTTCCCTTGCCCTTCTCTCTAACCAAGTATTTTAACAAATACTGTAATCAAGAAAATAGAGGTTATTTACACACTGCAGTCTCTTATCACATCTCCTTTATGGATAATCAATGCTGACAGGGCCTACAGGCTGTTAGACCCCCAGCTATTTCTGTGCCCTGCCTTCTTAAATGCTGTTGGGGCTGATTGCATACACTTTCCTAACATGAATTGAGCCCTCTTTTCCAGCAAAGAGTGAACCACACAGGAAAGACTGTTGCTTTTCATTTCATCTTTCTTTACTCTTTCATTGTAGTAAAACATATGCAGCAAAGCAGTTATCTCAAAGACAGCAAGGAATTCAAATGAGAAACTTCTTCAGAATGAAAAATCAGTGTTGCCATGAACAATTTTTCAGAATGTTTTCTCTCATCAAAGAGATAATATTTTTTGCTCTGCATTTTTTTCAGATGTGATGCTCACAGCCTCTTTGTCTTATGTTTGAACTGCTAGACAGAGAGGCAATTTGGAAAGCTGTAATGTTTAATTGTGATTATGAATAACTTGACAACCTGACCCTCTAAAGGCATGAAATGGAGAATTCCAGGAAAGGATGGGGGGGGATTTTTTCCTTAATTTTTTTTTTCCTAATCCTTAGTGGCTTGATTTCTCAGCAACCTCATGATTTGTGATAGCCTCTCTCTCCTCCGTCTAATAATTTTCTTCATGCTGTATTTATTCTTATGTGGACCTACTACTTTAATATGTGATGAACACATAAGCTTAATTACTAATCACTAAGCTCTGAAACATTTCTTTACATATTATTCCTGCTCTCTGCCAACAATGAAGCCATACACTCTTTTTGTCTCTCTTGCTAAAGGAGAAAGACTGCACTTTACACAGTGGTGCTCAGCTCATTGTGGCTCAGGAGTGGAACAACATGGATTCAGTCAAGGAACTCTCCAAATCATTCTGCAGCACCAGACAAAGTTCTGGTGGTTCCAGTTGTATGACTGAAATGTAATCACCACATTCTGTGGTCTTTAGCAAACTGGCAGGATCCACATCCTGTGTAGCCTCAGTCTGATGTTAGGTTAGAGGACTTGCTTTGAGTTTTGCTGTTCCAAGAGGGCTTGGGAACTGTGAAGGACATTTGTAGCACAGTCCAGATCAAGATGCTTTATTATGTGTGCACTGTGAGACCTACTTCCTCCAGGATTTCAAAAGGGGGAAAAAAGAACAAAATCTTTTTTTTTTCTTTTTTTTTCCTTTTGTGAAATCACTTGTGATTTTTCTCTAGGCCCTGGCTCTGCACTTTTACCTGTTGTAAAGATGGTAGGCAGCCTTCATTCCTCTTTGGAACTGGCTATGTGGCAAAAAGTTTCACTTCTGCTTTGTCACTGTAAGAAAAGTTCTGACATGAGCAGTAAGCACTGGCTTCTGGAGTCCTACGTTCTTGGATCAGTAGGGGGAGAGAAGATGATGCCTTTTGGGAGGTAATTCCTTCTGTCCTATACTCTCAGCAACTAAGGAAAGGCTCCAAGCAATAATTCAGAGAGGAGAACGTTCTCATGCTGAATCTGGTTGAACAATGCTCCAAAGAGCTTGGTCTGACTGGCACGTGTTGGAGTCAATTTGAGATCAAAGAGGAATGAGAGATGAAAAATAGAAGACCATCTCAGGAACTACACATGGGAGGTGATTGTTTTAATACCTTTTTTTTTAAATTTGCTTTTATTATATCAGGTGTTATGGTTGTACTGGCTTTCTCATTGTTTGTAAGCATATGTGAATTTTTAATCAAATGTCAGCATTTCTGTACAAGAAGAAAAGATGATTTTTTTACTACAGGAAATTGTTTCTACCAGTAGGATACTGGAGAGAAAGATATAAACAGTGTTATATTTTTGAGATGACTGCATGAGGAAAAAGGAGAGCAAGACCATAAAGGAGCAAAGTTTTAGGACTGAAGCATTTTTCTATTAGAGACTGAAAGATTCAGTAGTGTAGAGGTGTGTGCATATCATAGAGTCATAGAACAGTTGGGGTTGGACAGGACCTTCAATGGTCGTCTAAATTCAACCGCTCTGCCATGCTCAGGGACAACTTCTACTAGATCAGATTGCTCAAAGTCCCATCCAACCTGGCCTTGAAAATGTCCAGGAATTGGCATCCATGACTTCTCTGGGCAACTTGTGCCAGTGCCTAATCACTCTCACAGTAAAGAACTTTTCCCTAATATCTAGTCTAAACCTGCCCTCTTTCGGTTTAAAGATGTTACCTCTTGCCATGTGACTACACTCTGAAAAAGAGGCCCTACCCATCCTGGAGGCTCCATTTAGGTACTAGAAGGCTGCTATGAGGTCTGTCCAAAGTCTTCTCTTCTCCAGGCTAAACAATCCCAATTCTTAGCTTGTCCTCACAAAGGAGGTGCTCCAGACCACTTATCCTCTTTGTGGACATGCCTGGTTTCAAAGGCTCTTGGTTCAGCTTCAGCTCATCAGCAGAAGAATTTTGACTCACTAGAGAGTTATGAGAAAGTGTAAGGAAAAGGTACTGACAGTTCCTGGGAGAAACTGAATGCACACTTACCCTTTTCAGGAAGGACTGTCTTTCTCCTTCTCTACTCTAACTAGCTAGGTGATAAACAAAATACATCTATGCAGAAGAAAATTTCTGTCTTCCTGAATACAAGAAGCATCAAAGTCCTGGAAGTTTTTGAAGGTATTAAGCAACCCTACATGTGACACAAAGGAATTTTTAACTTGTCAGTGCCTGCAGAATGAGTAAAGCTTCAGCTCTTATTTTGGATTTCCTCAAAATTAGTATCTTCTTGAAGTTATTCAGGACTCCCAGAAGCATGAGAACCAGAGTTCAGGATGATCAAATGTTCAGGGTGTCATGAAGGGATAAATAGGGATGCTAGAAAGATGGTTAGAGATGATGTTTGATTGACAATGATAGGGATGGGTTAGCTGGCATGTAGAAACAGTGTCCTGCTGTGACAAAAGCTTGTGGGGCCAGCTTCAACTGAGTGTCACATAGCAGCTGTCACTCTACATGTCTGGCTGACTCGCTTTCTCAAGACTGAATTAAACAGCCCTTGGCCTGTGCTTCCATTTCTAAGCAGCAAGAATATTTATGTGTCATCTTTGAGAGACATCTCCTGCAGCAGGCATAGCCTGTGGCAGGCTCCCTGTTTTATGGGATTGTTCTTCAACCCAGCAACAGTTCCTGCACCAGAGGAAGAACAGCCCCCATGCTCAGTACACTGCATTGAGGCAAGGTGAAATGCAAGCCTTTTCATCTTACCCATCATGGTAATCCCTCAGCCTGTTTATACCTACTCACCTGCCAGTGTATTCCAACAGCAGTACTTCCTAAGCCAGATGCTTAACTCGGAACTTCAGGCAGGTGACCTGCAGGTCACCTAGATGTGTGTGTTTTTCTGGAGTATCTTGTGTATGCTCATGTTTGATAGGCTGACAGACTGTCTTTTATTACTATAAATTCCTTTTGCAGTGTTTTGTTTCAGCTGTTCTGTTGTACCAAGAACTTTTTCTCACCTGGCTCAAGAGACACAAAAACTCTGTTTGAAACAGTCTGTGAGAAACATGCAAATAGTCTGATACAGACTTGGATGTGAATATGCTTCTCTCCAAAAGGCAACCTTTCAAACAGAGGCTTTTGCTCTGTCCTTGAAAGAGACAGGAGGTAGTTGCAGAATGCAGATCTGTAGGAAAGTTCTCAACATCCTGCTGTGTGATGGCCTATACCTTGGATTTAATTTCAGGTCACTTTCTAGCACTGGGTATTTAATTTCTCATCTGTCCTATGAGTCCTACTTTACTTTACAATTGTTGATGCCTCTGAAAGCTCCTGCCAACAGTTTGCCATCTGTTTTAAACTAAAACCATTTAGTTTCTCTTGATGTGAGACAAAACCATCTGATGCAAAAATATGAACAGTAGGTGGCCAACTTATCACTTTTTAATGTACATGAAAACTCACAAACAGTATGCAGGGGCTTTGGTAATGTTCATCATCCACAGACCCTTCCAAGGAGCCTCATTTAAAGCTAAGTGCAGTCAGGTCCTATATGTGCAGGATTACAGCTCCTCTCCAACTCAAGAGACTGTTCTTTCATCATCACCTCTATTCATTTAAAGAATATGTGAAACTGTGAGAAGACTTTTTTTTCTTGTTTTAAAAAAATTCTCAGCTTTCTTTAATTTGTGAATTTTTAAAATGTTTGTCCTTATGTTCCTGGATGTTCCTTAAGCTCCTCTGGGGTGACTGGAGAAGGAAACAACTACTCGTTATGTCTCTTGTGAGAAAAATGAGGGCTGTGAGGTGAAAACTGCAAGAGATGGATTAAAAACAAGAGGTAGGTCTCGTGTATGGCACTCCTGGCCAAAGCTTGGCTGCAAATAGTTTAGAGGGTTCAAGTGGAGACAGGAAAAGATAATTAAGAGAACTACACTGTGATGCTCAGGAAGCTGGAGGTTGGGAAATATATGACAGAAATGCTGTTGTATGTTTGATTTCCTCTGATATTCCTCCCTAGAATATGTCCTTTGTCCACTTTCAGGATCCAAAGGTGTTTGGTCAGCACTAGCACAGACTACAAATGCAGAGCAGGGCAAAGGGTGTGACATAGGACTGGCTGTGCTTGTGGATGGACTATGAACATTTTTGATGGACAGAGCATGGAGGGCAGGCATTGATCCTGCTGCTATAGACATGGACTGTGGTATATTTTTGCTATCTTCTGTGGAAAGTTTTCCTTCTTATGAACTGACAGTCACTGCCATGTGACAAAGAAATCCTCTCCAAGCCTTCTTAGACTGAAAGCAGCTTTGGCTTTCAAAAGTGCCTTTCATTACTAGAAGCCATTTTCTCAAATTATGGATCTAAAATAGAGGCAACAGTGAATTACTTAATATCAAAAATACACATTTCAGTTGAGATGAATCAACATGAAGCAATAGAGAAATCAATAATGATGCATCTTAATAGCCAAAATCTGTAGGAACCCTGTTTTCTGGTGGCACTGTTTTTTGGCTGAGATAGTAACTCACTGTTTGAAACTCTCCTGCACTCGGGGGAAAAGACCTCAAAGTAGTCCCAAATGAATTAATTTGGGATCTCTTATGTTGGACTTCCTGCTGGTGCAGCTGGAACATGAAGAAGGCACTAAGGCAGCTGTGGAGGAACTAGTGCAAATTGGGAGGTAGTGGCAGGACATGGGATGGAGGATAAGGAAGCAAGAGGAGCAACTGCCTACAAATTTACAAAGAAGCAGAGAGGTGTCCAGAAACTATTCCAGTTCAGAAGAAGAATATGTCCTGGAAAAGTAGTTGTATAAGTGAGAAGGCAGACATGTAGTGTGTTGCATCATGCTAAAGTAGAAAAGCCACTGTTAGCAAGCCCTGGTCACTTAGGAATCAGATCAGACTTATGGCTTGGCAAGATACTGCCTTCTATGTTTCTACTGTACTTTTTAAAGTGATCTAATAACTTAAGGGAATTTTTTTCAAAATCTATGATGGGAATTTAGAAGCACACAGCTCAGTTCCTCTCAAAGACTCTTGTGCTCCCAAATTGAGCTCTCTTGAAATCTCCCTAGTAACCATTATTTATAATACATCACAATTCTAACAGTTGTATCTTAATTTTCCTCTTTCATTTATGAAATATTAGTGATCATTTTAGCTGCTTGAAAGATAAAGGACAATGGTACAAATCGTATTTCTTCCAACTTGCATTTTTATAATTAGTTCCCAGCCAGCCTTTTTCATCATTCCTGAAATGTAACTGAACCAGTGATAGAGAGAAGAGGGGAACAAAGGAAAATCAAAGCTGTGTTTGATCAGTATTGGAATATGTATCAATTCTAAAATTCTAAACCAAATGCTTCTGGCAGCTTCCAAAAAAAAAAAAAGGGATACAAAGGAAGAAATTGTATAAAGGGAAAGTCATCTGCAGATCATTGTTAACAATAATTAACAGCACAAAACAAGGGATTCTCATGGGAATATGCGTCTTCTAGAGATAAGGTAATGGTGTTGTACACTCTAAGTGATTACATAAATTGATGCCTTGATCACAGCACTTCAGAGAAGGCACTAACAAATCAGTGCTGCCACTGGCATCCAGCAGATAGAGGAGCAATTGCTGCAGTTTCTAGGACCATTCCTAATGCAGATGTGCACATATGAGATGTCAATGTGAAGTTTTCCAACCCAACCCAAAACCTACTGAGGGAAAATGAGAGTGTCTATGCAGGACAGGAACCTTGCCTTGTTTTATTGGAGCTTCCACCAAGATAAACTGAGAGTCCAAGTGGACTGGACTACAGTGTGGCTGAATTCACTGTTTTTAGTTTCAGAAGAGTATACAAAATCTAAAGAAAGAGATAAGTTATTCCCAAAGGAACCTGGTTGACATTAGATGTCAGTATTGAAAATGTTTCAACTTCAAACTTTGAATACTATCCCACTAGGTTTCAAAATAAAAAAGAAACTTTGTTTTAAAGGGAAAATGTTTAGTGTGTTTGGGGCTCCAAATTACTTGTAGTATTCCAAGACATAATATTTCAGTTAACCTAGTGGTTGCAGCCTACTTTGCTGGGTTTCCCTTTTGGGAAGAGGATATATTTTTCCTTACTTCTAAACAGAAAAGGCCAGAATTTCAATTGTCTGTAAATCATGTGTCCTCTATTCTAGTTAGCCCAGTCCACTCCAGATGAGGATCAGGTCTAGTTAAACCCTGCACAAACCCTATACAGGGACTCATAAATGAAACTGTATATGTGTGAACACAGTGAGACTGATTTAATGTAAGTATGGTCCATAAAATTCATATTGATAACCACTTCAGTGTGAGCTAGACTCTTTTCTCTACATGTAAAGTGAAAGAGCCACTTCTGCAGTACCTTTTAATTCACTTTCCTATAATAGATGGAAACCCAGTTTATTCTGATGATTGCAGTGTGAAAGACCCTTTATCCAGTAGGCTCTACATATAATCTTCCCAGTTAGCCACTCTGTGAGCTAAGTGAGAGAAAGTAGGACCCCACTCAGCATGTGAAGTCCAGCTATTGCCAGTTGGATATTCAAAGGCACAAGCTGATCCCAAGATCACCCAATTTGTCTTGACACATTTTGTGCTGCCCCTCTAAAGTTTGTCATTCACAGATACCATACCTGATGTCACAGTACATTCAGTACAGAAACAGCTCACTAGCCAACCAACCCTCAATTTTCTCATCATAGGGACATTTCAAATGATTGGTTTTGCTGAAGGGATTTGATGGAAACTTCACACTTAAACTTGTGCAACTATTTCTCCCTTCCCAAAGCTAAGATCATCCTGAAGGCTGCATGGTTTTAAACATTAGGGGGAAAAAGTATGAAAACATGAAGTGTAAGGTCATAAGCCTTAGCTATACTTTCTTGTTCATACACATTCATAACAGAATATAAACTTTTCAGAAAAGCAGATAGGCAGCATGTGGTGCAGAGCATTCCACCTCAGCAAAATCAGGTCGCTTCTGAAAGATTTCCAGTAGGTATTCATGAACTGAATTGCAAGAAGTAATTAGCAAGGGAAAAAGAAAAAATTTAGGAAGCTGTTTCTGGTTAGATAAAAGTTAAACTCATGCTCAGATTTAATAGGATACCTTGAAAAACCCACTTGTGTCAGCATGAGTGCTTATCTTATTTACTGAGAAATCGAAAACTTCAAGTAGTTCTTTTACATAAATTGTGATCCCATGAAGAAATAAAACTTCTCCATGTGATAAAAGTTGTAAAATCCCCTGTGTTTAGATTTGTTGCTAAGGGAGAAGACTGTCTTTCTGCGGTGTCACTACTGTGTCAAATGTTAAAAATACCTGGTAATCATCTTAATTTTCAAAATGTTTGTGAGAACATCATAGTGAAGACACAGATGATCAGAAGATGAAGCCAAACTCTTGGAGGTATGCAGCATAAGAACAAGAATCAATGCAGTAGAGGCTAATAATTAATAGATATAACAGAAAGGTCCTTGCAGTGAGAGCAACTGAGCAGTGGAGCAGACTGTGGAGTTTCTGTATTTGGAGAGTTTTGAAACTAATCTCTGCAAGAGGTAAGACTCTGTAAAATCTCATCTGATGAAGTCATGCTGTGAGCAAGTTTGAACTCAAGGCCTCCAGAGAGCCCTTCCAATCTGAGTTATTCAGTGATTGAGATGTTAACGTCAAGCAAGTAAGGGAGGACTAAGTGCAGGAATGTAAAATAATGCAGTAAGAGTAACTATAAACAAGAATTAAGTTGCTGTGAAGGTGGAGGATTGATGGACATAGACTTCGCTATTGAAGAGAGCATAAGATATCTGAAATTATTCACTTTGTGTAGACTTTGGGCTCCTGAAACTGTGCAGAATGTGCTAGATGGGATTTTCTGAAGTCCTTAGACATCTGTTGCTGGAATTTATGCCAAAAGTTCTCTGCATTTGGAGGTCCTTTGAATGCCTTTAAATATGCGTGGGACCAATTATTCATGTGGGGACTGCTGGAGCCTTAGCTGGATCTTAGACCCATATACTGATAAAGCTTAACTTACAGCATAGAAATTCAAGACTGCTAACTTAGGTTCTCTAACATGAAAGGAGACCACACACAACTAAAAGTAGCCTTCAGAATGAGTCTAGAGCAAACTTTTACTGCTGTCTACAGAGGTGTTTTCAGGGTCATTCTGAACTGCTTTTAGGAATGCCCCAAATCTGATTGAAGTAGGAAAAAGTTTTACAACAAACTGTGAGACACTGAGTAATGGTAGGAAATTATTTTGAGAGTCTCACCTGAGGCTTCTATTTTGGAGCCAACTGCTACTGGTGGATTAATGGAGAAAAATATTGGGGATATTTTCAAACATTGAGAACAAATTTTTGCTATGACCTTATTCACATGCTTTTTGATCTACTTTTTAGTCACAGATAAAATCTATACAGGTGTCCATGAAAAGCAGGTTTTTAAATAAATCCATTAAATAAGCCATCCCAACATGAGCATAATTAATCAGTATTGCATCATCCAATTGGGGAAACAGAAGCTGAACTGTGTTACCGTGGCAACTGTTCTCACTGTTTGACTACACACTAGGGAATATCACATTTTTTAAAAGACTATTTACATCATTTGTGGCCCAAACAATCCTCTTTTTCCTGTGTTAAAAAGGAAAGTCCTTACATTTAATGTAAATATGTCAAGAGAAAAGCTGATGCTACCCTGCTAAAGTGTACTCCACATCACATCTGGTAGCTTTGGCCATAATTAATTGCAAGTGGAATGTAAAGGAATGGCATGGCAAAAATCTTTAACATAATTTCTAATCATGCCTTATGCCAATCTCTCGCTCCCTACCAGTATGAGCTAGCTGATGATCCTAGGGATGGAATTTGATGTAATCTGGCACCTGAAAGAAACTGTCAGTAGTTTTTGGAAATGAAAAGGGGAAAATTCCTAATAGAATTTACCAACTCCAGGACAGCATTTGCTAAAGCCTGTTTGACAACTACAATCAGTGTGTGCTCCAGGAGAGAAAGGTAGCCTTATCTAGGAAGGAGACAAAAATTCAACTCCCAGGCATCTCCTTGCCCTTTTTTATTATGAGCAAACTTTCTTCCTTTTTTTTCAACCTTACAACCACCTGTCCTCCTCCTCTCTTGATGTAATGTTCCATGGCCCTAAGACTTAAGCTTTCCACCCAGCAGTGCTGAGGACTGTGCGGAAGTCTACAGAGATCCTATGGGTTCCTACCAAAACTGTGTGCCTAGATGAAGTAGTCATGGCCTGAACCATGCAAATAGATTACTGAGCCTGAAAATTTGCTCATTCATGTGAACATGCCAGGTAATAGAGAGGACAGCAGAGCTACTTGAAATCAGGATTGGAGCCTGGATGAGAACTAACTTCTCTGGACACCAAACCCCTGTACTGCACAGTCCTGAGACACAGCTGCCAGATGCACCCTAGGGAGCCATCACTATGTGCTCCATACTGCTCTAGTCACTTATACCCTTAAGCTTTGAAGCAGGAATTTCTGAGCCAAGTTCATGGTAAACACTGTAAAGGAGAATGGGTGCTATTTCTTGCCTCCATTTCCTTGCTGTGGGCAACCTTGCTGCCTTCTGGCTCCCCCTTCTTCCCATCTTGATGATTGTTGTGTCCAGGTTTTCTGTATAACCAGTATGTAGCCTGACTGCCTCTCTCTCTGTAAAGGCACTTTACAAAAGGGTGTGTTTTAAGGGAGTCCATGCATTCAGAAAACCAGGGTGTGTGTGGTTCCTTACTCAGCTAAAGTATTACCCCTTTGTAGGTGACCTTCAGCATTACACCTTCTTGGCTTCAATCTGACAGAACACTTAAACACTAGAACTGGGCTCCATTTTTCAAATTAAACTTAAAAAAAAAAAAGAAAATCTATTTTTCAATATTGAAAAGGTTCCAAAATTTGTCTCAGGTTTGCTAATTGTTCCTGTTAATAAAAAAAAAATAAGTATAAACAACTTTTTGCCCAAAGTTTATTTTGGTATTTTTTAATATAATATGCTTATTTCACTATTTTAAAAAATTGCATCTGATGGAGTAAGAGAAAAAAGTCTGGTGGAAGGTCCTGTATGGAGGCTCTAGAAATGGTTGTCCTTCAAACAAGGAATTACATTTTCTTTTCATGATGATTTAAATATTCAAAACCATCTCACTCTATCATCTGGTAGTATGTTCAAAAGTACTGAAAAATACCACAGGTAACTTTTCCCAAATCAGTTTCTGACAAGTGTGTCTGGCAAAAGCTTTTTTAAACTGTTTTCTAAGCATATGTAAGAGTATTCTTTTGAAGAACTCTCCTAAAGCTCTAAAACAAAAGAAAAAAGGAAAGCTACCAGTACACAGCAAATTAAACTAAATTAACCATTTGCTAATTCAAAACCATGAGTAACAGAGTATACTTGCCTCCTTAGGCTTGATAAAAAATATTTTCAATTTAAATTGTGTCTCCACTCATTATCTCATTTCTCTTCACTGTCACTGTACAACTGATATTTTGCCAGTTGAGGCAAATCTATCAATTTCTGGTGCTGCTCATGTATACCCTCATTCACCACACTCACAGTGATGCAGTGCTGAGTTGCCCTGAGTGCAAACAATGCATCTTCAATCCCGTGTGTTGATGAATCTTGCTGATATGCTGATGATTTGTTATCTTTCTAGTCACTGTGGCTAGGCATGTGATTTTATATGCTGTGTCTATGATACCAGCCTGTTCCATAAGAACTGATGACAGCCAGAAACAGGAAACATGTTTGCATTAAATCAGGAGTGTGCTGAAGTTGCAGTCTGTCACTTCAAGTAGCTCTGGCTCTTGGTGCTCTCTTCTTCATTGAGTATCTGTTTGAAAAGTTATTAGTCTTGCCACACATTGATACCACAGTTGTTATACTATGATACTTCAAAGAAGGGATTCCAGTTCTGCTAGTTTTAGCATATGACAGTTTTCTGGGGTCACAAAAAACTTGTGGAGTGACATTCTTTACCTTCCAAACAGCTATTAACAACAATGGCCCTGATTAAATGTTGATCTTTGACAAATATTTGTCCTGCACAGCTATAATTTTGTCAAACAAGCAAAGAGCAAGCAAGGAGGAACACACAAGGTGAGGATGTTAACTTGAGAGGGATGAAGCCTAGTTTTGCTCCTTGTTCCAGGAACATTCTTTGCAATTTGAGTGAAAGACACTGAACCAAATGCAGGACAGGAGGGATCCTACTTTTTTTATTTTCAGGGTCTCTAGTCTTTCAGTGTGGCTCAGGGTCTAGTCCAATTATTGCCTCAAGTGCAGCATCACCCTATGAGATACTTAATTTCTGCATGCAGGAAGAGCCCAAGAGGATTGAGCATCAGATGGATGATAGGACAGCTGCTGACAGCTACACAGAGGTTTAGGGTCTGCTGCTGGTCACCAGGTGACGAATGTATGGACTTTAGAGAGCAGATGAGTATGTGAGGCAAATAAATCAGTTAAGTACTAATGGATTTCTGAAATCTTGACATGGTTAATATCTTCCACTTATTTTTTCCCTAGGATATGATTCTTGGGCATCTGTATTACATTGTGGAAAGTTTGCTTTATGCTGTTTCAAGTAGTCACACTATGTTGTAGGATGGCTTCCTGCATGCTCTGGAGTTAGTTGTAATGCTGATCCTGAGGTTTGTAGACTCTGTATCAGACTTTATAGACCCTAGATGCAATATAGGAATGAGCTTGAGAAGAGAGGGAAAATTATATTTTCTATTCTAGCTGGCTGTGAAATCCAAATCTAGCATGAGAGAAACCACAAAAAGGAAAGTTTGCGAAAGCATGGTTCCTTGAAACATTTCATGACTTCATCTTTAAAAAAATATTCTATACCAATTCAGGAGAAATTATCTTCTGAGCTTATGTGGATCTGATCTGGGATAACAGATTAACTTTGCTGATTTCAATCATGAAGCAGTGTGCTCCCCTGAGCTCAGTCTTTCTTGTTTTCTTGGCTCCCTCAAATCTGTAGGAATACATCAAGACAAATGCAGTAAGCTGTCTGCTCCCAGTCAGACCATGGGAGCATTCATTAATGGAAGGTGTCATGTTAATCTTTATGTAGTTTTACCTCAAGTAGTGATAGCTCCAAATCAGATTATTGCATAAAAATGTAGTGCTTTGAAATGCTTCTCTAGAGGGTTTATGCTAATTCCATTATAATGGACCACAATCACGCAATTACGATCATAATATTTTTCACTGCTTTTGAAGGTAGTTTGGCAAGTGCCCAAAAAAAAATCCTCCTCCAAACACAATCAGACATCAGCCCTTGCATTCTTGATAACAATGAACATGCTACATCCTTCTATAAAAGTGTAACTGTGTAAGGCTATTGAGGCGCTCATTAGAAATGGCTGTAGGTTTGAGGTTGGTTGTCTTTTTTCACACATGCAATGTATCAATTATTGAGTAAGGATTGCTTTGATAGGGATGTGAAGGGAAGAAGCCCAGATAGTGAAAGAAAATTTATGCTGACAGAGCAATAGAAAACTGAAATAACTCATAAGGTATCTATTAAGGCTGAAATAATGTCAAGGGATTGTAAAGAGTCTTCAATATCACCTTAGCAAGTGATAAGGGATCCAACACATTGCTTAAGAACACAGAACTTCCTTGAGACAGTAAATTAATACTATGTACAGAAAATAAATATGTGGAAAATAACTTTTGATGCACAGGGTCTGACATTTCCATTGTGAAAATTCCTACTGATTTTGAATCAGTTACTACACTCAGATGCAACTCTCACAGACCAGTAGTGGGAACTCACTTTTGTGCTTATCCCACCACACATTGAGGTATTGTGTAGCTTGCTACTGCATCTGTCTGCCTGGCCAGCCATGTAGCCACAGGCAGAACATCTGCCATTTCACAGCCACATGAACTGTCAGCAGAGTGATAAGCATCTGTGAGAAGACACCAGAAGCAACAAGTGTTGGTCAGAGTCAACACCAGCTGACTCCAAGATAGTCCTGTCACTGGTCAATGCTGAGCTGATCAGCAACAGTGCTACTGCCTCTGTGATAAAACATTTAAGAAAGGGTGAAAAATCTTATGCAACAGCCTTTGAAAGAGCAGAGTGAGAGAAAAAACTATGCAGACACAAAGGTCTGTGAAGATGGAGGAGGAGGAGGTGCTCCACAAGCAGGAAGAGCCCATGGTGAAGATCATGGTGAGGCAGGCTATCCCCCTGCACCCCATAGAGGACCCTACATCAGAGCAGGTGAATGTGTCCTGAAGGAAGCTGTGACCCCATGGACTAACACGGAAGCAACTAAGGTTATCCATATTAAAGTCTATGGCTACATACCTGCTGTCTGGTGTGTGTGAAAGCCAAGAACATTATGCAGACTCTCTCTGCAAAACTTCTGCAGGTAGAGTTTGAAACCAGATGGTCACAATTCAGGTTACCTCCACATTCTATCAGCCCCTGCTGGAGGGAATAAGAAGCCTTGCTTCCTGTAATGTTTCAGCTACACAACTTTAGTGTGAGTGTTCAGGAAGTATGTGGCAGTGTGGTGATATTTGTCCTGGATATGGCACTCTCAACATGTCTACTCCACAGGTGAATGTGTTTCAGTCTGTGCAAAGGGCTAGCAAGGCTCCCATGCTATGAAGTTTTTATCTCACCTTCACTTCTGCACGGTCAAGGTTAGGGATGAGCAACATCACTGGAATGGAGATGTTATCTTAAACTCTTTGCCCTTCAGTCCTTCTGAAAATTCAGGGCTGGAGGAGGAGGAGAAGGAGAAAAGTGTGATTTGATCCAAAAGATGATGTAAGACGTGCATACAGTTCCTTTAGGCTAATAGATGACAGCTTTTTCAGACTATAAACAGACTATATTACAATTGAAATGGAGAGAGGCAATAATGAAAAAAAAAGGTACATTTTTCTGTCTGTGTTGTAATTTCATAGTATTTTGCCTGAAACACTGGAGTTTGTGTTACTGTGATCAGGGACAACAGTTATACAGAAACTTTTCATCAGTTGCTAGTGGCATCCACAGGAAAACAGTTAAGAACATGTTCTCAGGGCTTTTTCTACATTTTTATGTTCTTTATTCTGGTGATCAGAGGGGGAAACTCGGTCAGTCTTTCTGCTTGGGCATATTGGGACTGGTCTTACTGTCTTGCAGATGAAAATAGGCATTCTCATGCACAGTGATAGTCATCATGTCTGGACTCTGTGAGTAAAGGTGTGTTTCTAACTCTAGTAGAAACAGAGAATAGATGCAGTGTGCATCTGAAACACCAGTGGGAGCCTGGGCCAGGGTTTAGGGATGTGAGCAAGACAACAGATCTCTTCCCTGGCAGTTGCTGGGAGGGTAGTGCAGACGGAAGAACCTATGGCTGCTTTCCCTATTATGTCAGTCCAAGCACGTTGAAGGTGTTTCTCCTTGAGGCAGAACCTGGCTACTGAGAAAAGCAGACACCCTGTCAGGGAAGTCATTGCTCGAAACATTGCTCAAGTCATTTTCTTTTGATTTTTTTTTCTCAAATCTCTGAGAACAAGTAACTTGTGAAGCCTTTAGGACATGGAAGCAGAAGAAAACCCCAGCTCAGAGCAAAACTGCACTGAAAAACTTAAATCAATGAAGTGAGGTTGCAGGAGACTGAAGGCAACAGACCCAGCCCAGAAACAGACTGTGTTGGACACAAAAATTGCATTTCATATGAATAGAACTAAACTCTGAAGAGACAAAAAGATCATCTGGAATACACCCAGTGGTGGGTTTGAATAGCTCCCCATCAGACTGCTGTAGGCCCTGGATATGTTTATCTTTTGCTGGGTAGCTTGCATTTTAAGGTTTATCTGTATGAAAACAAAGACCATGTACATACGGAACACCTTACCAGAAAAGCACTCTGTGAAATAAAAGAAAATATTCATGGTCATTAACCATTTTTGGAACTAGAGTTAACACTAGTTCCAGCAGCAAAACAGTGAATAAAATTGTGACTAACTTACTCAAGGAAATCAAGACTGTAAGAAAAACAGACATGCATAATTCTGTAATACAACCGTTTTTCAAGAGTTCAAGAATGTGGCTCCTCTAATAATCTCAGAAGATGAAACAATTCTTCTAATAATTATAATTACAGAGTAAGGATTTAAGGTTACTAAATTTTTATTTTTAAGTGGGCATTGCTTTGCAGGCTACCAAATAGAAATTAAAAAATATGGACAATCAAATCTACATAGCCGAACCATCCTTACTTCTAAAACTGGGTTATAGAAATTTAGAAAGTACAAATATTTTTACAAGTCAATTTGCAAATCCTGTGCAATTAGGTCTTCTCAGAATTAATCTCTAAATTTTATCTCAAATTCAAATGAAAATTGCACACTTTTTAAGGAAGAAAGCAGTCTGAAAAAGTGTTCCTCCAGGACTTTAAAAAAGTATCAAATAATTATTTTTCTTCTGTTTGAATATTGAAATATTTCATCCATAAAAGATATGTGAGGAGTGTGGAGGGTTTTTTCCCTTATCTTTTTCTAGCAAAAAGATTTATGGCCTTATTCATATTTAAAATTCTTAGTGGGTTTTGAATGTAACCAGCCTTTGTTAAAATTACACCTCAGTGAGTATTGGTTTGCAGCCTAGCTCTGTGTAAAATAATCCCTTTCTCCTAAACACCACTTCTTTCACGGTCTAATGCTGATATAAGGGATGAAGAGAGAAACTTAATCTCATAGGTTTAGGTGAGAATGAGATGTTAAGTTTTATCTGAGAGACCGAGACCGCTGGATCAGGAATAGTTAATCAGTAGAGGAAAAAAAACCAAAAAACAACAAAACAAACAGAACACCAGAACAAAAACAAAAGCAAATAAGGAAACAAACAAAACTCCAACAGATTCTAAATCAGGATACTCCTTTCTCTTCTGGTGAGCTGGGGAGTTCTGTCTGGTTGTTTTAATGTATTTTGCAGATCTCTGTCTTCCTGTGTGGAGAGGATTTATCATGCATTAGTGTACTAGTAAGGGATTTTGTCTTAAATTGCACAGATTCTAATGACCATAATTTTCTATGAATTTCTGAAATTTTTATTGGTGACTTTTGATTTTGCAGTCAGAGAAAGACTGCAAGAATTAATCCAATTCAAATCCAAACCTAAAAAGTCCTTCACTTAACTTCTGAATTGCAAAGAATGTGAGGTCTGATTCCGAGCTGGTATGGATCAGGAAAAACACCACCAGACCCTTTGTGACAAATTTTACCTGTGTACTCACTGAGTATTCTTGGTGAAATAAGGGAGAAGGATTTACTGATGCAGAATCTGACCCCAAAAAGGGGAAGAGAAACTCAGGCAATTCTGACAAGAAAGGATGTCTTCTTGCATTTCCTAGAGATTCTTTAGATGTCACAGCAGACTCAATTAATGTATGTTTCCATAGTAACTCCATTTTTCTTAGTCACTTTTGTTCCTGCATACATTCATTAACTTTTTGAGCTTAAAAGCAACAATAATGAGATATATCACTTTGTTCAGCCTGAGGGAGAAGGTGAAAAAAAAATGCTAAAAAAACAAAGGGGGAAGGAGGATCACAATAAGGTAGTTGTAAGTATGGGCAGCTTAGACATCGAGGGTTAGGGTAAACATGTAAACCTATGTCATAAAGCTTTGTGCACCTCCTACTAAGCATTTTTGATGTGTAAAATTTCCTAAGGTTATTGTGGGAGCAGGTCAAATCATTGTTTTGGGTAATGGTGGGATTTCTTACTGTACATTGTGTATGTAATAGGATTTGATAGAAAGCAGCAAAGCATATGTAGCTTTGTGTTTGGATTTGTAGATCTAGTAAAATTGCTTGCACATTTTTGCAAATAGTTTCCCATGCACTGCCTTTCTACACCAATTTTCTAGTACTTAGCAAGCTAGACAGCCACAGCTGTTGTACCAGCATCTACCTGAGGGAGAGCTCTACATCTTTGCTTGAAAGTCCTTTCTGCTCCTGGTTTGCAGAAGAAAGAACCAGATGTCCCTTGACATCCTCTTCTGGCGGAAGCAGAATCATAAGGGAAAGGGCACTTTTCTGACTGTGACCAGCTGTAGCAGAAGGAATATATGTGCTTGCTTTGCATGGTATTATTGTAGTACTCAAGACAGCAGATAAAATAGGGTAGAACATATTATATGAGTATGAAGTTTTTCATTCCTTGAGGGTTTAGAATCTGAGACATGAAAGCTGAGTTTACACAGAGGCCCAGAAAGTTACATCTTGTTTGCTTCATATGCCCTTAGGTGAAGATAGTGAAACAAAGTTAATGAACTAATACATACATATATGGCAAGGAGAACCCCATTCCCACAGTCACTCTTTGCTGGAAGATAAAATTGTGCATGAAAGTTTAACAAGAACTATCATGGTCTGCAGCATCTCATGCAAATCATACATTCAGGGAAGTTTTTGCTGTCTGGTAAGCTCCCATCTAGAATAACGTGCTATATCCTAGCAGAAAACCATAACCACAAAAAACCCAAAAAAAAAACAAAAAAAAACCAAAAAAAACCCCAAAACGCCACACAGACAAAACCCCAAACTAAACCACAAAACAACAACAACAACCAAATAAAAAACCTAAACAAACAAACCAACCAAAAACAAAGACAAAAGCAAAGAAATCCTTAACTTCCCTTTAACTTACCCAAAGATGGGATAAGGAACATCTTCAGTCACTCCCATCTGTGTTTGTGGAAAAAAGGATGATGCAAACATTTCATCATGAAGAGTTGGGCTCATTGAGGTTTGTGATTCTGTGAAAAGTTTGCAAACTGATGTGGAGGATAGAAAAAGGACTAATTCGTTCATCATTCTGTGGAAAAGGTCATGCAGGGCTTTTGCATCTTTCTCTTGATGTCTGTAGAAAACAGTGTCATTTTCAGTGTTTCCAAGAGTGTAATAGCCCTAAAATGAGAGAAAAAGACAAATCCCCTCTGCTCACTAGCCCCCGTGTAACATTGCAAGTCACTGCTATAAAGCTGTGGGATTTAATAGTGCTGTAACATTGCTTAAATAACTATTAAAACCACGGGTTTGTTGATTTTTAGTTTTCCCTTTGCACTCTGAGTTTCTGAAGAGTTTTATATTTCCCTACATGTTGAAAACAAAACATAAAGATGAGGTATGTTTTCTCTCCGAAGTAAGTGGATCTAAAAGCTTTACTTGTTTGCATTTGGGAATTTAATAACATCCTATGTTTCTTTAAGCATTTGTCCATTCTGTTGAAAGGGAACATGATGTAGTAGCTGTCACAGAATGTTTTATGGAAGTATGAAAAACAAGTGACTTATAGATACTAATAAAAGGGCACCCTATGTCCCCAAGCTAGCAAACAACACAGATTTCTTTAAAATTCATGTATAAACTGGAAAATAAATCTACCCTTACTTGATGCAATCTATTAAATTAATCAGGTGCAGAAACCCTTATGTAGATGAGTGTTCCCTTCACCCCAGAGGATCTAAAAGTAAACATATGAGGCATCTTAAATCCCTCATATTTGCTAACGAAACATTGCTTTATGATGTTTTGCTATAATTAAGGCACAGCATTAGCGATCAGTTACCCATTGCCCCAAGTGGTATCCCCCATTTGCCTCGGCTTCTTTCTTCTTTGTATTCATAACACATGCCAACACCATGTGAGTCAACTCAGGACATGACTTTAAACCACTTCACTTAAACTTCACTTTTCTGCCTTTTTTGATAGATACACAATGTAGCAGGACTGTCAGCTTCCCACACAGTTGCCCACTAATTAGCAAATAGGGCTTGGGAGCAGGGAGGTTAAGAAATAGGTAGGGTCACAGAGAATTTTCCCCCCTTGTCCTACGTGGCAAATTGGCCTTGTGTGACGTGCTGGCACAAAATATACCCAACACAACATACAGAACACCACTACTGAATATGGGGCTTTCACGGACAGAGAAGCTTTGAATTCCCCTGGGGCAGACCAAATTCCCTCTACCTGGTACTCAGGTGTAACTTCAGTTACTTAAGTATGTTAAGTATTTGTGGATGGCATTCTAAATCTTTGGGTTCTGTTACATTTGTTTGTCTTTATATATGTAATTATATGTGTGGGTGTGTATAAATCTATATATGTGTTTACTCAGTCATTCTGTGTTTAGCAATGTCATAGAGGAAATTACTGCAACAGAATTCTGTAGTATAAACTAGTATGGAAACACTTATAAATATGTAAATATACATCAGGAGGAAAAAATAAGCTTGAAATATTCACATTTGTATTTAAGGTTTAAGAATAAGAGCTGAGAAACTCATATTCTCCCCTCATGTTTCAAGACATCACATTTAGATTTACTGGAGCTTAGGTTTTTCTTCATATTGATTTTCAATCTCTATTAGTAACATACAGGCAAGTGGTGTTGTCACATTGCTCACAGTACTAAAATATGAGTCATTTTATGTCAGTGGTTTTGTTCTAAACAAGCACCTGTTTCTAGACAAGAAACAAATCAGCTTACCTACACAATCTGGTGCACCGAGCTTCTTAAATTAGACAGAGTTAAGTATGCATGGCCAGGTCTCCAGACTTTTTCAAAAGTTCACATCATCTGCTCAGCTTCCTGTGAGTTGAAAGGCACTTTACAAAAGCACTTCCACCCCTTGGGACTGACATTGAATCAAAAGGCCAAAGAGTTGGCACACAGCTTGAAACATATTAGGCAGGATGCACTACAGAGCAGAAAGTCAAGGCAGAAAAACCCCTGCCTTCAGCTGAGGGAAAAACCTCCCTCCTGGACACTCATTCTTTTCTGTACTCTGTATGACACTCACTTTTTACCAGGTAAATCACTACCCGAGTCCAGGGCCCCTGAGATGGTAGCTTCACTCCTGTGGTTGATGGCTTATTACTGTGTCTAGAGGACCAGCCACCTTATCACCACTTTTGTACAGCTGTAACATGACATGTAGGTAGAGGGAAATATGGAATATCTTCTTCCTGCTTAACATACTCAAGCATCAAGGTACCTTTACAAAACTTTTTTCTGACTTTTTTGGGAGTGAAAATGTTTCAAATTGCACTTCTCATAGAAATGGAAAGTTATTTCCCTGCCCATTGGAATTAGATGATTTTTATAGTCCCTTCCAGCCCTAACCATCTTTATCAAGGTAGGTTCTTAGAGATGAGCTCTGAATAAGAAATGCTCTTTTGAAAGAAAATCTCATTTAAAGGGGTGCTGGAGGGAATCATTGCAAGTGAGTAGATGTTTCTTAAGGCTTTCTTCTGCCATCTTTGTAATAGCTTTGCATGACTGCAGCTTGTTACTGCAGCCAACTTCGAAGAATCACAGAATTGTAAAAGGTTGGTTGGGATCCCATTCAGTCATCTGATCTGACCTCCCTGCTCAAGCAGGGTCATCCCAGAGCACATTGCACAGGATTACATCCAGACAGTTCTTGAGTATCTGCGGTTAGGGAGACTCCACAACCTCTCTGGACAATTTGCTCCAGTGTATGGTCCCCCTATAGTAAAGAAGCTCTTCCTCTTATTCAGGTGGAACTTCCCATGCATCTGTTTCCGTGTGTTGTTGCTTGTCCTACTGCTTGGCACCACTGAGAAGAGACTGGATCCATCCTCTTGGCACCCTCCCTTCAGCTATTTGCTGGTAAGGTCCCTTAGTGGTCTCAGAGGCTGAACCATGATATTGAGTCCAAGTTGTCTTAAACTGCCCCTAGCATTAACCAACATTATAGGAATATTTCAAACATGTTTTTATGTCAGCTGAAGTAGGACCTTTGTACTTTGCACTTCCCACAACTATCCTCTATGACTAGGGAACACAGGGAAGCAATTTTGATACGGTCATCCTGGTCACTCACCCAGCCTGATTAACTCACTAGTCATTCTTGTGCCTTAGTTAGCATTCATTAGTGGATAACTGTTTCTCGACCATAGGTGATTATACTGTAATTAGAATCTTTCTGTCAATGAAAGTTTCATATCCTCTAATGAATAGGTAGATAGGTACACTGTTATGCTCCCAGCATAAGTATGAGTTTTCCTATCCTGACACAAAATAGGCCAATTAGTTTTGCTGCTGTTTTCTCTCTGCATATGTGTCAGTTTTAATAATGAAGTACCCTGCAGGAAATCCTTCATTTTCTTAATGATTTTATTTATTGAGTGCGTCTTCAGTATTGTTTGGCTGTAAAACTCAAACATTTATCCTGTTGTTGATGCATCTTTTTAATTATATACACTAATAGTTCCTACCATTATAATGCCATGGACCATAACTGTAGCATGTGCTGCCTTAGCATGTGACCAATGTTTTGTGTCACAGTACAACAGGTGAGAAGGTCACCTTATCACCTAGCTTCTTACTGACTGAACTGCAGCAGGGCTGTATAATCCAGGGATATTTTACATGTAAGACAAACATGTGCATATTGTAACACATACCTACTCTATGGCAACAACAGAACTGCAATATACACAAATTCGTGAAGCGTTCCATATTTTTAGAGATTTTTAAACGCAGATTGGACGTGGTGCTGAGTGCCATGATCTAGTAAATGGACTAGATTTGGTCCAAGGGTTGGACTTGATGATCTCGGAGGTCTTTTCCAACCCAATCGATTCTATGATTCTATGATTCTATGATATCAGAACTTATGCCTCAGCACTCATTAATTTCGTTTTCGCCCACTAAGTTTTACTTGGGAAAGACATGAAGCTCATTGTCAAAGCAGATGAAGGCTATGGTCTAAAGTGGCCTTCTAAGGCCCACAGCAACCCAGCTAATCATCTCAGTCCATTTTGCTGGGATACAGGTGCTTGAGCGCAGTCCAAGGACAGCACTCTCCTTTATATGGACAAAGGTAAATAGCACAGCTCAATTGCTGTTCTCGGGGGAATGGAGGTAGATTTAAAGCAGAGGAGAGCTGCTTCTCAGGGAGTTCTTTATAATTGGTCCTTGTGATGGCCAAAAATATGCCATCTGAGATCTGTGCCTGATTAGCCATGCTGGTAGTGTCCTCTCAGGAGAGCATCCAGTCTAACTAGACAAGGCAGCTTGATATGGTGGATAGAGCATTGATCTTGGGCCCTCAGTTCAGAGGCCCTAATTCAATGCTGGGAGAAGACAGGTGTTTGTACAGCCAGCCAATAATTTGATTGGAGGTTTAACATGGTACCAACACTAACTGATTTGCACAAAGATGCTAAATGAATTCTCAAAAAAGTTATCTAAGCAGTCTCATGAACATTGCCTTGACTACACAACCACCTCAACAATAAAGAACTAATATTACAAAAAATAAGAGAGCAAACAGCACTGTAGACAATGTTTTATTCTCACTCCACAACAAGACTGTGACTAAAGCTGAGTAAATAATTTATAATTCATTTATAAATGTTGTCTGTTTTCCATTAATGAAGTGTAAGTGTTCAAAACATGAAGACAATGTTCTCCAAGGTACTAAAAATTATTCACTGAATAGTGTCTGTAAATAATCCTTAGTCTTTAAACGCTTCATAAACATTTTCTTGAAAATCAAAAAATTTCAGAAAGCAGAGCAATTTTAACTGGACACCCCTATCATATGGCATATTCTTTTGTGTGATTAAAATTTGTAGAATACTGCGAATTTTTTGAACACTCTTTCTATGAGATATTCCATTTCCATCTTTGATGAATGTTCTTGTGCATTTGCAATTCTGAAACAACAAATCTTGTTGTAGAAAAACTCATTTGCAAGTCAAAATAGTATCCACTGAGACACTGGATATCCCACTTGTTTTGAGTGTCACCTCTGAGATGGTTGCTAACTTCCAGTACCTGCTAGCCATGATGGATTTGGGGCTAGCTAGATCTGCTATTGTGGCAGATAGTGAGGATAATCCACTGATTCCCTCTCCACCTTTGTATAAATAAAAGCTTCCTTAGACTTCTAAGAAACCTAAATACCTCTAAGAAGCGCTACTTCATTGATTCCACATAATTTTCCTCACTTCTCCTTGTTAATCCCCTTTCTCACTCAGCTTCATGCGTTTCTTGCTCTTTATATTGTGCCAATGCTCTGTCTTTTTGTGCTTGTGTTTTACAGTGGAGCAGATGACCTATATGCTTTACAAGCTGCATACTTCATCTTCACTTAGCACACAGCCAAAGGTTTCTGGACCCTAACACCTACCTCACAGAGGGATAATGCCAAAAGCCTTCTGTTGTAGGACTTATTTGGAATGGATAGAACTTCTGAGGCATCTGTCAACTGATGCACAGCAGATATTTACCTTAGGCAAAATAAACTCTTGATGACATCAGGAAGACACAATGTCATTTTACACCTGCCCCAGTGTCTGCATCTCTCTGGTTCTGTCGCTGCTTCTGCAACTGCAATGGTCCCTCTACTCAGCCCAGAAATTTTACTGCCCATCAGGAATGCTGTTGCATATTATGCTGTCTTTAAACAACAGAATAATTAATTTGCTCTTGTTACAGTTATTATCTTTAACACTGCTCTTGTTTCCCATGGGCTTTTTCATAGTATCACAGTAGGACAGCATGAGTAGGCTTTGAAGTGACCACAGTGGGTCATCTAGACCAACGTCTCTACTTAAGCAGGGTCAACCTAGAGCACATTGCACAGGACTGGTAACTTCAATTTTCAAAATATTTTTAGTGGTTCTTGAATATTCAGTGGAGACTCCACAACCTCTCTGGTCAATTTGTTCCGTGCTTGGTCATCCACACAGTAAAACAATTCTTCCTCATGTTCAGGTGGAACTTCTTGTGAATCAGTTTCTGCCCATTGCCTCTTGTCCTTTTGTTTAACACCACCAAGAAGAGCCTGGATCCATCCTCTTGACACTCTCTCTTCAGATACTTATATATCAGTTCACTCATGGTATTTCTGATTATGTTCAGCCTACCATGAAGGACAGCCAAAACTTCTACAACAGTTGTGTGAGTGACTCTTTTAACCCTTCTATCTTTGCCCAATTTAAGAAGCACCAGATTTACACAGAGTATCTCACAGAATGCCAGGCATTGGCAAAACTCATATAGCAACCAAACCTATCATCGTTATGTTTAATTGGTATAAACAATTTTTTTTGTACTGGCTTAAGAGAGAAAAAGTGATTTTTGTAGAAGTTGTGTGATCAGATAGGTGAATGTTCAGAAAGAAAGATTTATTCTCTATCCTTTCTGTGTAATAGAAAACAAGGGGTAAAAAGATACAGACGATGCTTTAGTACTCCTAAATCTTGTGTCTGTCTCCTATTCTTTAGCAGCTTTCACATTTGCCTACATTGCTAGAGAATTTTATAAATTTATTAGACAAAATTGTTGATTATTGTAGCATGAGGATTGGCTATGATAGCAAACAATCCATGATGGTCTATCAGTCTTCTGTGCTTCAGGATAAACAGGCAATTTTTAATATATTTGCCCCAGAATTAAATGATCTGGCCAGCTATTAAAGAGTGTGGGTTCCTTCATTTCTTTAGTGAGAGCCAAAGAAAGCCATAGGAAAGACAGTTGTACTCAAAGGTGGCTGTGTTTTTGAACGAGAAGGCAGATATATGCATGTACAGTAACACCTAGTCAGGCAGAATATAAAATTATGGTTGCTTTTTGAATTCTACAAGTCCCTGGTTTAGAAGGAAAAATCATTCTGGCTCCTTCCCACATCAGGGAACAGACAGTGTTTCCAAGTGAAACCTTGCCTGTCCCTTTCACACGAGCATAGAGCTGTGCAGGTAAGATTCCCCTACTGACCTAGTTATCTATTTTGAATGACATCTGGCTTTGTGCAGCACAAAAAGCAAACAATCAAAGGTGCATGACCCCTCAGGAAAAGAAACAGGAGATCCCCTGGAAAGGGTAGACCAGTCTTGTAGCATCCTTTAGTCTTACAACTCATCTAATCATGTCTATCCGTGCTTTATTATATCCTTGTTTCAAGACTCTTCCTGAGTTTACACTGACTTAGTGAGAATTCCTTTCATAGCCTCACTGGAAGTGCTTCTCAAACTTTGCAGGATTTATAGATCCATTTTACTTTCATTGCTTCTCTTTGCTTATCTATGTTCTTTGCAAGTGTTCAAGCGTTTGACTGAAAGCTTAACTAATTTAACTGTTAGGAACAATGCTCCATTTCTGCACAGAGGTTTGTATCCAAGCTTGTCATCCCCAGTGAAAAGTCTGCTTTTGGCTGAGGTTCTTAATAATGGAATTTAGTCTTTTCCAGTGCGGTATTGTGGCTGCCAGGGTATCATGTAAACTGATCACTTGGGTCACACAAGAGACTAAGCTAATGAATAAAAATATAATCATCTCACTCTGCATCTATGACAAACCACTGACCCTTCAAAGAAATAGAGAAGTATTTTATTAGAGGATGTGGAAATTTGTGTGGTTCATTTGTTTGAGAATTTTGATCAGCAATAACCCTGTAAAAATTATATTTCTTTAAATTTCTTTTTTTTTGCAACAGTATTAATGTTCCTTTGAATGCCATTGTTTTGCCACAGCATTAAAAATTAAATTATTTCACCAAACATCTTTTGCACTTTCTGAATGTTTTGCTTAAAAAAATAAATGGGAATAGTTCATTTTATCTCAACTTTTCATTCATTTTTGTGGAGAAAGTAAGTCTAACAAACAAAGGGCAGTTAAAAAAAAGTAGCAGGTCTTTCCCATCAAAATAAAGAATATTTGAAGGACACTTTATAAATTAAAATTATCCGTGAAAAGCTTAGAGAATTGCAAAACATCTTTGAAATACTCATTTTCCCTATAAAACTTAATTGTCCTTTTTGTATCCTTTTTTGCAGTCCATGAAGACACATCAATATCTTTCTTCTTTCTTTTAAACTAAATAAAGGAAAATCATATTTTCTGCAGTTATCTGACTAAGAAATAGATTTTTCAAAAATCTTACTGTCTTACAGTTTTTAATATGTACCTGTCACCAGAGAAATGGTTTGCAATTTGTATGGAGCTGCAGACACAAATAGAAATGGTTTCTTTTTAATAATTTATTTATATATATATACACAAATATGTTCTGTATATTTCAGCTACAACCTCTTGGGATTATTTTCTGTCCACCACAGAATCCTTAAATGCATGTTTGCAAGTAGCCCAGTGGTACCTCCTAGGGATGTAAGCAACAAGAGAAGCTTTGGTGACTGCCTTAAGAGGTAAATTGTGTCTCCCTCCTGTGCAGATCAGTAAAACTGCAGTGAAGTGAATTTCTCTATAATGTAAAGAAATAGCTTGCCATTTTTCTTTTCTTTAAGAAGTAGAGGTACAGTGCTAGTTCTATTTCTTACAGTCTGTAAACACTAAAAAATGGCTCACTGTAGAAGAACTTGAAACTAAATTCATCTTCTACAAATTTCTTTGTAAAGAAGGAGTTGATAAGGACTCTCAACGAACTAGACAAACATGTCTTTTAACAGACAACTATCTCCCTATTCCAATTTTCAGGCCAAAAATTTCCTACAGAAGAATTTTTATGAGGGTAACATGACTATTTATGAGGTATGATAATATTTATGAGATTCTCATTAAATGGGCATTTCCTTTGTTGTGCTCCTTGCTGAAGGTGTAGGTAAGAAATAAAGGAGCTGGGAAAAGCCTGCCTCCTATACAGGCATGGATTTAAATGCCACCATGAGTGTGGCATAACTACAGATTCAGGAGAATGTTCCCAGACTTTTGTGGCAATGTACCTATACCTGAATGACACTCACTATGAAAAAAGATGCTGAGGACTGGAGCGCGTTCAAAGAGCAACAAAGCAGGTGAAGGGTCTGGAGCACAAGTCATATGAGAAGCAGCTGAAAGAACTGAGGTTAATTAGCCCAGAGGAAAGGAGCCTTAGGGGAGACTTTATCCCTCTCTGCTACTATCTGAGAGGAGGATGTGAAGAGGTGGTTGACATTGTCTTTTCCCAGGTAACAATAGCATGAGAGGAAGTGGCCTCAAGTTGCAGCAAGGGAGATTTAGATTGGATATTACAAAAAAATTTTTCACAAAAAGGGGTTCTTGAGAATTGAAATAGCCTGTCCAGGGAAATGGTTGAGTCACCACACCTGGAGGTGTTTAAAAGACATGTAGATGTGGCATTTAGGGACATGATTTAGTGACGGACTTGTGTTGTGGTTTATGTCCAGCTGCAAACTAAGCACCACACAGCTGCTCCACTCTCTGTGCCCATGCCCTGGTGGAATGAGAGGGGGAGAAAAATGAAGTAAAACACAGTAATAATTGTAAATGATGATAAAAATAATAATAAAAAGAGTAAACAAGTGATACACAATACATTTGCTCACCACATGCTGACCAATGTCAGACCCCGCTTTCCCAAACCTCAATGGGCACACCTTCTGGGAAACTTCCCCTGGTTTATATACTGGGCATGAAATTCTATGGTGTGGAATACCCCTTTGGTCAGGTTGGATCACCTGCCCTGGACATGCTCCGTCCCAGCTTCTTTTGCATGCCTCCTCACTGGCAGAGCATAAGATAGGAAAAAGTCCTCAACTTAGCAAAGAAGGAAAACATTGGTGTTTTATCAACACCATTCTCACTCTGAATCCAAAACACAGTGCTGCAACAGCTACTGAGAAGAAATTAATTTTACCTTAGCTGAAACCAGGATAACATGGTAGTGCTGGGTTAACAGTTGGACTCAATGACCTTAGAGATCTTTTCAACCTCAAAGATTCTGTGATTCTATGACTGTGCTATCCCTATTTGTGTGCTTTGCTGGGTAGAAACTGCATTCAGTTCACAATAGCCCTGCCAGAAAGCCAACATGTCCCAAGTTCTGGCCCCATCCTAGCTCAACAAGGGAGGAAAAACTAATCCACGATATCTCGCTGTCTGGTTTCCTGGGATTGTTCTATTTGTCAGTGTTAATTACAAAGATGGCAATGCTAAAATCATTAGGAGATGAGAGGCAGATGGCATATTCATTTATTAAAAATGAACTGACTTTTCTGTAGCTCTTTGTGCCTTCATTAGGATTTACATTTTAAATGATACAAGATCTAATAAGCCAGCATGGTAACTCATTATCAAGTATGTATCTTCAAGTCTCTATCTGAAGGGACAGTTGAGGATTTTTTCTACTTCATATCCCTTGATTTAAGAACCTGCTGGCTTGCTTTATCTCAGCTTACTTCAAAGTTTACAGTTAGGGTCAATGTAAACTTGGCAACTTGGCAAAATGCAAACTGAAAACTTTTAGCTGATTCCAAATAGTATGCAGGGAGAAATATGTGGATTTACAAAACTCTGGCTAACTAAATGGAAGTGTTTAATTAGCCATTAACCAAATATCTCCTTCTGATGCCTAGGGCCAGAAAGAAGGGAAGGCAAATAAAGCTTTGTAGGCTTAAAGCTTATTCTGGAAATCAGTGGAAACACATTTAGTTCTGCTCTTAGACAGATGCAAAAACATTAGTTATGACTCAGACATGAGATGCTGAGAGCAATGGGGGAGGGTAGGACTATACATGCTCTCTGTGAAGATCAGGTGCAGGGCAATAATTAAAGCATAATCAGAGTATCTTCCTGCTGCTTTCCAATCACCATTCAGCTAATAATGACTTTATAGATTAAATAGCAAGTCGCAGCTAAGTTAGGCAAGTGTAACATAAAAGCAATACTGATGTTTAAAGAAATTAGGTAAATAGTCAACGAAGCATAGCATCTCATTCATATTAATCTCCAGCAGAGACCTGGTTGTTCCAGTCACTGATTCCATCATATGCTTGCCTAAGTATTTTACTTCCCTCTGTTCATTCTCCATTACATTCTTCCCTACAGTATTCATCTCCTTCCTTTCAGGTGTTCCCAAGGTTAAACACTCAGCCCTCACACCCTGACACTCCTAGTAGTTTCTGGGGGAAAGGGATTAAAGAAAAGAACCAAGTAAAACAGGAGCTAGGAAGCTGCTACAGAATATTGATACACACACACACATACACATTTATATAAAAAATAATCTGCAATTAGCCATTAACCTCCATTATCACTATGTGGCAGAGCTACATCAGTTGGTAGATGTTGGCAGCACAGCAAAATGCTTCTGTGTTTAAAGACTGTTTCACAGGTATGTCTGCTGCAGAGCCCCACAGTAGCCTGGGCTGCACTGCCAGGAAAATATCTGGAAAATCAAGAATGGTCAACACTGGGCAGACATACGTCGACAAAAAAAGACTACTGTCCCCACCACTATCCAAGCTGTCCTTGCACTGGCTGTGTAGGATAACGAAGAGCAGCTCAGAGTGCAGAGCAAGTCTGCACTGGCAAATCTCATGTACACGAGTGCCTTGCTAAATGCTCCCCTAATCTAATAACATGAAAATAGCAACTACCAAGACTGGGTTGATGATTGATATGTTTCTCACTTCTCTTGTCAATGTCTTTGCTTAGTGTCTTGAGTAATATAAATTTGGGCAGGATGTCTTCTTCCTGTCAGACAGACTGAGAGAAACAATGCAAGCCTTTTAAAAGGCTCTCAATCGTTTGAGCAACTAATAGATACCAAACTATGGCTATGGAGGGCCAGTTCTGGTGCAGCACCTGTTAAGGAGCACATCACCATCAGTCAGTCTGTGCTGCCAACAACTCCATGCTCTGACAGAGCAGTGGAAACATGAGAAATATGATCTGGTCATAGCTGTGAAGCTGTTTCCTTCACTGGTTTATATACTTGGTTTAGTTCTTCAAGTTCCTGGCTATATGAGGATTTAAACTACAGTCAGATGATTAGGAAGATTGGCTATGTAGATATTATGAAAAGTGATTGGTTTGAGAAGAATCAGGAATTGTAAGAAAACAGTCTCTCTCTTTTTCGTCGTAATTTTCAATATCAAACTTCTTTATGTGAATTGTACCGGTCAGGATTTTTTTTTTTTTTATTTTTGCCAAGAGGAAAGAAGTTACACATAAGCAGAAGAAACAATGGTATTAAATTAGCCAAGATAAATATTAATTATGTGAAAATGCAAAGCAGGGAGAGAAATCAATTGTGAGGAAACAGCATAAGAAAGGAACCTCTTAGCCTCCTCAGATGCTTTGTAGGACAAAGCCTTCAATCAGAAATGTGCTGATACTAAATTATCCCTGGATCTGATCTAGCTCTAATACTTGAGAACTCCCACTGCTGGAACAGAACCAGCTTGCTGAATGAACACTAATTTCTCAGACTGGATATTAAGTAGACAAAGCTGTTGCATGTATCTAATCAGATTTGTATTTTTATTCCATGACACACTACATCCTACACTGTGCTGTGATTTAAAATTATCACAGCCTGCCTTGTGACATGCGTCAATGAGAGGTAGATTTTCTTTAGCACTGCAGCATTCTCTTCTGTCTTCACAGCTGTGATTACAAGTTCCGAAAGCAGATTTTCAGAAAGATGTGTCACAAAAGGTGTCCAGATGAAGCCATTTGTTTGGTTATTTAATACCTTATTAACACCTCTATCCTCTAGATTTAGTAATTCTGTGTCTGTCAAATAGCTCAGCATGATTTTGCAAGTAAGGCTTGCCTGTGAAGAGGAACATTCTTTACTCTTTCTCTCCTCCTGTTATTTCTGTGTGTGTTTCCCTGCATCCATGAAAAAAAAAGCTTGCATTCTGGCAATTGTGGTTCCAAACCATCTGACCTGTTTTGTTGGTTTTTTTCCTAAAAGGAGAAATATACTCAATTTGAAAGACAAACTATGAGTTTTGCTTGTGAAAAAATATATAGGAAAAGGGACCCGAAATAAGGACTACAGGTCAAATTAAAATATTGCTCAGTTTAAAATACGTTTAAAAGTCTTTAAATATTTTACATACAGCGATCTAATAAAATATTTAAACATTGTTAAATAATTATTGTTGCAGACGGATTTGGTGGTTTGTTTTTTTTCTCCCCACAAAATTATTTCCAACTTCTATAATCTCATTGTTTATTCCTTTTGAGGGATTACCAACAGCTCTTTTTGCCCATCATGGTCATTGAAAATTGTCCAACATCACCACTTGGAGCTGAATTTGTCTTTCGTGTCCTGTTTCAGGGCAATATATATGCACACTTATCAATACAGATCAGCTCCAATGTGAAAATTTTATGCAGCTGTGTGCACATCTGGCATTGGGTTGACTTGTTGGCTTACAATTTGAGGACTGTAGGTCAATCAAACACTGGAGCACAGACAGGAAAACATGTCATCAAGAATTATTGCAGCTGAGCAGAAGTTTAGTGATTTATCTCAATAGTAAACTCCTCCATCAGGAAAACTTCTTCAGTGCTGTCTTACTGATTAGGTGGTTCTTTGAGAGAGTTATACACTTGCTGCTAATCCTTCTAATATGAGTGGTTAAAAACGGGGCTTTATCTCACAGGGTGGCAAGAAGGTTTCCTGTGAATCCTTTGGTAATAAAGTTATTTTCTTGTAATAACTTTTATACAATACCTTGATTGACCAAAAAGAAAGAACTTCTCACTCCATGAACAAAAATTATCTGCTCCGCAAATCACACTGTGGAAAAATCCATCCATGGTCTGCCTGATGCTGCACAAAAGTACAGTTGAAAGCATCTGAGAAGATGTAATTTTTTCTTGCTATATATACTAGTCTGTCTATCTATCTATCTATCTATCTATCTATCTATCTATCTATCTATCTATCTATCTATCTTATTACAACAACTATTTTATTAGGACAACTGTTGCTGGGCCTTTCTGATTGAGATCCAGCAAGAATAATTATCATCATAGAACTGTCACAGAGAGGGCTTGTGTTGGAAGAGACCTTTAAGATCATCTAGTTCGTTCACCTGTGACCATGGGCCAGGACACTTGACTGGGTTTCTAAAAGCCCCATCTGACAAGGCCTTGCACACAGCCAAGAATGGGGCTTCCACAACTACTCTTTTCCAATGTCTCATCACTCTCATAGTGAAGATTTTCTTTCTTATGTCTAATCTAAACCTACTTTCTTTGTGTTTAAAGCTGTTACCCCTCATCCTATTGCTACAATCCCTGATAAAGAACTCCTCTTTCTTGTAGACCCCTTTTAGGTACTGAAAAGCTGCTATAAGGCTCTGTGGAGCCTCTTCTTCTCCAGGCTAAATGTCCCAGCTCTCAGTTTGTCCTCACCAGGGAGACACTCCAGCCCACTGATCATTGTCATGGCCCTCCTCTGGACCTGCCCTAAGAGGTCTGTATCTTTCCTGTGCTGGGAACCCCAGAGCTGTTCACAGTACTCCATCTGGGCTCTCAGAAGAGCAGAGTCAAAGCAGAGAATCACCTCTCTCAGCTTGATGGCCACAGGAAAAAATTGGCTTTCAGGGCTGTGACTGCACATTGACAGCTCATGATAGTTATGTTTTTGGTGTTTTTAATCCACCAGTACTCCTACACTTTCGACAGGGATGCTCTCAATCCACCTCCACCAAGCCTGCTTGGGGTCGCATTGTTTCTCTCTCTCTCTCACTCTCACTTCCATCAGCACAGAACAAGGCTCTTCACAGAAGTTCTGTTGAAAGCATAACAAATAATCCTTCTGCTTTCAGCAAAGCCAAAATAAAATTTAATTATAAAATACATTTTTAAAATTAAGTGTTATTTGCTCCTAAATGTTTATTCCAACTTTGATAAGTAAAGCTTTCCTTATATGCTCAAAGAAACGATTTATGACTATAATGACAGCTTTCTGAACTGCTATTTTTTCACCTGCTCTGCAAAAGAAGGTAGTCTAAAATAAATAAAGGCCATAAATATTATCCAAGCCACTAGCTTTTCTGCTTAAAAAGCATGACCCTGTGTATGGGAAAAGGAAAGTGCAGGAAAGAGAGGACTATCACCATCTTAGTGGCACATGGCTGTTGCAAAGACTCTGACTGTAGTGTGTGTCTAGTGTGCTTGACAGGTGCAAGAAACCCTGTCCATCTCATACCCTCCCAGTCCATACGTGGAGGCCTCTCTGGGCCTGATTAGCACTAAATCAAGGTACCAAATGCAAAATATATTTCCAATACCACCTGCCATCTGCACCTGGAGAACTACAGTTTGAACAGAGATTAAGTCTGGTCTCAATAACACACTTAAAATTATCCCCAGGATGTAATGTATTGTGCCTGAATGTCAGTTGCTCACACAACTGGAAACCTTTCCCATTGAAGAGTGATGCACAAAGAAGGCAGCACACAAAAGGCAGATAAGTATATTTCTGGTGCTTGACACTGTAGAGGGAAACACAGCAATGACAGTTATGAAGCCATGCCTATAATCTAGGTTCAAATTATGCCTTTGTTGTAGTCTGGAGTACAATGACAACTGTGCTAATGAGGGTCAGCACTTGTGAAGTTATATAATGGCCCATATGCCATGCCTTATATCAGCTGTAGGGCCTTAGGAAAGAAAGGCCTCAGACACCTTAGCTCCAGACTGCTGAGTACCCCAGAAAGGGCTCAGTTTGTGGCAAAAGACACAGGGCTGTTTATATTGGGATACTGACATTTGAATTGAACTGAAATGGAGGAACAGCAGCAGGGTATCACTCAGAATTGAGTTGTTACATTTCATCATTTTCCCTTTTCTGCTCAATAGACCAAATCTGCTCCATTTGTGTTTCTGCTAAAGCCTCATTGCTGGATGAAATGCAGATAATTACCTCTGCTATGAAAGTAACTTGGCCATTTCATTCCATACCTTGGGGGACATGTTGAGGAAAAGGATAGTGCTGCATAACGAGCTTCTCCTGTGGTGCCAAGGGAGAAGAAGTATTCAGAGCTTGAGATGGTACTGGATGGCTCAGGATGAGAACAGATGCATGCCTACAGGGCTTGCCAAGCTGGAAACCATCCTCCTCCTTTATCATGGTTCAATCTCCCACATATGTAACATGCCAAGGCTGCTCAGTTTTATGTTTGCCAATTGGGAGAGGTGAGGCCACAATTCTCTTTCAGTCTGTGAAGCCTGATAAAAGGTGATTTACTTTGACTGACAGGATACTAATAGCATGATCTCCCAGGGCAACTACCATTACAATTTGGTCCATCAAAAATACAGTTGCTCTTGTAATTCTAAGCAAGCACTGTCCTGTTTACTGCTCTATTAAGTGCAGAATTTCATTTCATCAGACCGGAGGAATGTTTGATAACCCTTGCTACTGTAGAACTAGACAAAACAAGGGGCTAGTGAAATGGGTCCATTCAGGCTGCAAGTTTTGAGAGATGTTCAGCTCCTAATGTTATGTTCTGCCTTCAGATGTGCATGGCCGCTGCTGCAACTTTACCCTGACCTCCACTGAACCATCGTGCCTCCTCCAAGAAGAAATTCAGAGAACAAGTGGAGGGTGGAAATTTGCATAATAACTTATATGAAAGTGACCCAGGTAGATCTTATTCTGGTGAATTTAAGCTGAACTTGCTGGGGTTTGCTAGGTAAGAGTTTATTCCATGGCACCATATGGAAGGTAGCCATGATATGGAGTGACATGGCAGCACCAGCTGAGCTGCAGCAGCCAATGTAGCAGAGTTACTGTCACACTCCTGGGCCTCTCTGTAATATGGGGGTGGTACCATCTGTGAGACAGAGCTTTCAGCTGGGAATGTTGGTTGACATTCCTTGTGAATGAGCAGCTAAGCAGGAGACTAGATGGCTTGCTCCCTAGCAAGCTCCACATGCTCCACAACCTGTAGCTCCCAGACAGCCCTTTCTGACTCTGTCGTTCCAGAAATGTCCATGTTCTCAGAGTATGCAGAGACAACCCTGTTGCAAGGTATCCCTGTCAACAAACTTCTGTTCTTCATTACAAAAATGTCTCAACAGAGTCACAAGTGTTGATTCCTTCAGCTAAAATAAGCAATTTTCAAAACACAAAGCCACTGCAAGAAAAAATTTTCTTCATCAAATGTCTGTAAAGATTTTAAGAGAAAATATTTTGGTAATTTTCTCTCTGGTAAGCCGGAATTTGAGCAAGTTAAGTTTAATAAATTTTTAAAAAACTCATTCTTATATTCCTTCTCACTTTGACTTTTGTCAAGATGAGGTTCTTCATTTTACATGCAGCATTCATTGTCAGCATTCATATTTCTTCTTAAAAATTCGAGCCATTATCGCCCATGGATTTCTAGATGCTATTTCTCTAACATGACCTTTGAAGTCATGAAACCTAGTTAAGGGAAAATAAGGGTACAAATCTCTGCCCCACAGCAATAAAATTGAACTCAAATACCATTTTTAAATGTTCGTTTTCATGTTTCCAACAACCTGTACTGTTCATATCTCAGGATCTGTTAGTCTGGAAGACCAGAAATATATGGTCAAATATTTCAAGAAAAAGTGGTTCTTGCCAGGTTAACATTTTAAATGAAGTACCAATATAGCTAATTCAGAATCATTTTCCATATCTTCAGAAAAGAACAAGATTTAGAGAAACAAGCAAAACTTAGTGTCCTTTTCTATGTAGGCTACTGACATTAATTGGCTTAGCTGAAGAGTAGAGGCCTCAGCACAACAACTAATCTTCTTAATGGTAGTACTCCAGTATTTAGTACAACAGGATTCCATGTATTACTACAGTACAAATGTGTGAATCAATTTATTACCTTTATAATTTTTATCATTATTTATATTATTGCATGTATAGTATAAATCTATCTCAAGTGTCAAAATATAAAAAAATCCACCATGAAAACTAGTAAAAGCTATAAATTATTACTTCCATATTATTTAGAAAATTTCAGACCTTCCTCGTAAAAGAAATCTTGATCATTATCCATGAGATGAATGCCCAGAGTTCCAAAATCCTTTTTTACTTTGAAACTTTTTCCTACACCACGATAATACCTTTGTCTTTAAGTACCTAGCAGCCCAAACTTGAGGAAAAGACTGGTAGTCCTTCAGAATGCCATGGGATGGTGATATGAATTCAATTACGAACTGAAACATTTCTTTTCTGTCAGGGCACACCCTCATGTTTCTTTGTTCTTCTACTGTAACAGATGAAGAATAGTTTGGGGTTTTTTGGTAGTTTCAGAAAATTGTTTCAAGTGACAAAGGAGAAATTAGATCAAACAGGGACTGCAGCATAATCATTTTAAAATTATCAGTATGAAAATACCAGAGATCAGTATATGCCATTATCATATGCAACCAGGCTAGATGTGGTAATCCTGTTATCAAGTAGTTGACAGTCATGGCTGGGTTTCAAACCAAGGAAGCTCTTTCCATGATCCACTATTACTATTCATGTCTCTGCCCATGAGAATGAGCTTGAACTAGATGATCTTTAAGGGCCCTTCCAACCCTAACCCTTCTGTGATTGTATAAGATTGGACAGCTCTGTGGATTCTTTAGTGGTGGGGTAAGCATTGTCCTGCAGTTGTTTACTACATCTTTAACCACTCCTGCAGTGCTTGCTTTGAGAAAAGGAGGCAATGAAGCCCCCACCCTTGTCCCCCTCCCCGCATCTTGTCAGAAGATTAAATTCAAGTGACCTGCATCTAAAAGCTGACCTTGTTTACAGTCCCTGGGAGTAAGCTTTGCAGCCACAAACTGGAGACACAGAGCCTTTGATCCCTAGGGAATAGACCTAGGATTCTCTTCAAGTCCAATTAAACTGAAAAAGGCCACCTCAGCAAAGTTTGCCTCACTGGACAAGGAAGTCAAAGTAGACATATCTGTAAATATTTTCCTTTGTGCCTCTGTTGTCCCTCGGCCTGCTTAAGGCTTGCTTGAGCAACAGGTGACAAAGTATCCCAACAGATCTATGGAAACTAAACTCGTTGTATATCGGGATGCTCATTTGTTGCTTATTAGGTACGTTCTATAATTTTTCCTTTGCAAGAAGAATTTCACAGCGAAGAGCTGAATACTGTAATCACTGTCATAATTCATGAAAATCATTTGCTTTGAAAATAACAAAAATGTTACCGTAATTGTCAAAATGATGGTTCAGTAATCTAGGAATGCTTGTTATCTTGCCGGCTGTAAGTTGTGGATCTGGTCCAAAGCCCAGGAGTCTCAATGAGAGGCTTTTCATCGGCCTCTGCAAGTCTTGGATCAGGCTTTCCATTAAGATTAAGGAAGAAAACAGCCATTGCTGTAGTGATGAAAAGGTGGGCGTAAAAAATGTGCAAGTGCTAAGATTAGTGAAGTGGTTCCTGTATGTAACTTGTGAAGCATAATAGCATCCAAAATGGTCCATCAACACAAGGGTAAGTTATTATTCCAGCTATTAATTACCCAGTTTCACAGACATATCTACCATTCATTGGATGTGCATTCTGCTTTCTTTCAGCATTTTAAAGTTCATTAAATAGAATATTAAACTAATCATGATAAATTATAAGCCAGATTTCATTACATTCTAGTTAATTACAAAATCATATCTACCTAGTCTTATAAAAAGCAAATTAGTTGAAGTGCAATGTGTCTTCACTGAATAGCCATATAAGGAAAAAGCTAAAGAGGAAACGTAGGAGATAATTCACTGAGACAGTACAAAAGGATTTACGTTGACGCTTCTTGATATGCCATATAATAAAAATGCCCTTCCCCCCAAATATCTGGTGAATGTATCATTTAAAAGTTTGAAATGACCCATTAGTTTTTACTGGGATTTCATTTTAATTCAAGCATTTTCTGCACTTCTGTTCTACTGATTTATGACTGAACTGCTATTTATTTAGTGTAAAGGCATTCTATTAGGAAATGATTGTGTCCTACTTGTAAGGAAACAGATGACAAATCTCACCAAAACCTTTTTTTGCAATTACTCAGTAACACTTATTAGTGAAATTAAAATTCATGAGGAAAGATTTTGGTAACTGCTGAAGCAGCGGCTCACATTTCCAGATGGTCTGCACAAAAGTGACATTCTACACCCCTTGCGATAATACGATGCATTGGCAAGTGATTGTGTACGTTTGCTTATTTAATTAATAGAGGGTTGCACATCATTCAGCAACAATGCCTGTGAGCTCAGCTCCACTGAAAGTCATATGTGCCTCGAGTAGGGATTATGGAGGATTTAGTCTCTACTGTCAAAACCTGCATTCTTCATAACCATGCCAACTGCCATCTCCCACAGCAAAATCCACAGTTTTCAACAAAGGGAGCAAGGGAACACTCCTGGTCTCACTGGTGGTGGAGGTAAAACAGTGGCAGACACTGCTACATTTTAAAACACAGCAGAGGATGGACCCCAATAAAAAATAAAACTAAACACCAGCTCAGTGTTGGAACATGCATACTGCTGGGAACAACGCTCTGCTAGACAAATTTCTGTGCTTTGATGAAGTCCAGCTGCCTAGCCACTCCCTCCCAGGACAGTTGTTTCCTTAGCCTCTTACAAAAACAGCTCTTTGCCAGTATTTTTACAAATGATCACTGGAGCAGTTAGCAAGCTGCCCATTGACACATACTCCTAGTGATTGGAGTAGACTTGCAGGTAACTCAGAAGAAAGAAGAAAATATAATAAATTCATTTGTAGTGGGAAAAATACATATGTTATGAGATGGTGAAGAAAAACTTGAATGCGTGTGCAACTTCTATCATAGCTGTATCAATAACATGTACTTCCACACCTATTTCTGCCTAATAGATATATTCTTTTCTTTGTTCTTTTCTTGGCTCCCCTACTTCACTCACATTTACTGCAGAGTTTGCTTTTAGTGAGTTTTATGTGCTGGGATTTTCAAAGAGCCTTGAGGCTATTGACTTTCAATAGGATTTGGGTAGCTAATTGCCTTTTCCTTTGTACTTTACAAATTCCAGACATAGTTCTTCTGTGAGTTCATTTTAGTCTTTTATGACTGAATTTCCTGAAATGTTATATCCCTTTTGAAAGGATAAAAAAAAAGGGAAAAAAATGTGCCCCTGTCTCTTTTTAATGTAAACCAAAGGAAATAGTTGTCCTTATTCCTTTAAAGGTCCAAAGCTCATGGTCTCTTATCTATTTAAGTTAAACAGTACAGACATCAAATGCATTCATTCAAGTCTTGTTGAGATCTTGATTACAGCCTGGCAGTTGATCTGGGTGACACAGGCTTTGTAGGTAGACCTTTCTTAGTGTGTGCCATGTAGTGGTGGTTTAGAGCCTTTTAGAGGGACCATAATGCTGAAAATGTAACGAAGTCTTTGGGTTGCCCTTTCAGCCTATGAACCTCTGACTAGAAACTTTTATTTAATTCTTTCACACTTAACCTGCATAATATATTATTGTCTGTTAGATTTGACATGCAGCTTGGCCTCTAGTTGTGCAGAGTATCTCATCTTTTGTTTCACTACTGTGCCGATCTCAGAAAGCAAAAAGCAAGAGATGGTCAGTAAAAAAATATTCACCTAACACACTAATAGCTCCATTAAAAATAAAGGAAAAACAAATAGATATTTTGAAACGACAGCAGAAGTCTTCCAAAGGCATTCAGAAAACCAGAACGAGAGAGAGCACATGAAAGAAGTAAACTGCAGCATAAGCTTTTGTGAGCTGCTACCTCAGAAGGAGTGAATGGGTCAGATGCACAACTGAGAGAACTACATGTAGAAAAGAAAATGGGAGAAACCAGAGCTGGTAGGTAATGGATAAAATGCAGGGGAAGGGGTGTAGAGAAGCATTGGTCACTGGTTACAGTTTGTCCTTTTTTCTGTTTCTCTGTTTTTACTGAGCACATGGCTTATGCTCTGGCTTCAGGCAATTTAGTGCCCTGCTCAGCAAGGGATGGGAATAGCTCTACAGACCAGTTGTGCTGCAAGCTGTTTGGAAAGTAATTTACACACAAGGAGACTTTACTGAAAATGGAAAAGAAGTAGGAATAGAAAAGGAAATAAAATATTCTGTAGCAGTCTTTTTTGCCCGATGCATTAGTGCTGTGTGACTATCAAAAGGAACATTAGGGCAAAGGAACCTCTGTTAGAGACTAAGAACTATTTCAACTTCTCCAAAAAGGTGCTAAATGGAGTTTGTTGTTTATTATGGTCACAGTAGCTTTTGAAGGACAACATTTGCCTAATGAAAAAAGATATAGAGCCTCCAGGATGATTTTGTGTAACCCTATCTTGTGTCAGTTATAAGTTTCCCATAGTTGCACCTTCAAAATTATCTCCAGACACAAGAATCTGCAGAGAAGCTGGTGTACCTGAACCTGTGCCCAGACAAAGGTGTTACCTGTCCTGTAACCCAGCTAAGTGTCAAAGGATAGGTGTGAGCTAAGGATCCTCTAAAGGATAGGTGTGAACTCTTTCTAGAGGAGTAAACATTGATGCCACTACAGCTCCATTTCACTTCCAGGATTCCCTGAGAAATGTGCCTCAACATTATTTGGAATAAAGAAATGATTGCTGTTACTCAGGTTCTCTAGCCACAAAATGTGACTCTTGCTGACTGAGGTATCAAATTAACTGTTTTAACATGCTTTCAAAGGACTGTGGTCATGCTCAGGAAATCATCTTTACTCAGCAAAACATAGTAACCCTTTCTGACCATGTACTTCTTTCTTACAAAGGTTTAAAGGCATGTACCTCCAGCAGAACTCTACAATCTGAAATAGCCAGATTTTGTAGACTGGGTTATCATACATTTGGAGTTCCTGTGACTTAAACCAAGAAAATAAATTAAATACTTTTACAGACTGAATTCCCCAAGGCAATAGAAGCCCATCTAGAAAAGAAAACAGGAAAATCCCCTCCAACAACTACCCCCTCAACATACCAGTTAAAAGTCCATTTACCATCTACCATCATGTCCAGCTGGCTTGGAAAGAAACATAATTGTGTAATCATAGAATGACTTGGTTTGGAAGGGACCTTAAACCTCAGTTGGGTCCAACCTCCCTTCCACGGGCAGGGATGCTACCCACTACATCAAGTAGCTTAAAGACTCATCCAACCCGGCCATGTGCACTTACAGGGATGGGACAACCACAACTTCTCTGGCAAACCTATTGCAGTGCCTCTCTATCCTCTGAAAAAAAAAAATGCTAACATCTGATCTAAACCTGCCCTCTGCCAGTTCAAAGTCATTACCCCTTGGCCTACCACCACTATCAGCCCATGTAAAAAGTCACTCTCCCTCCTTTTTTATAAGCCCCCTTTCAGTACTGGAAGGTCAGTGAGGTCCCTCCAAAGCCTTTTCTTCTCCATGCTGAACAACCAACTCTCTCAGCCTGTCTTCATTAGAGAGATGCTCCAGCACTCTCATCATCTTCATAGCCCTTCTCTGGAGTGTTCTAACAGGTCCATGTCTTTCCTGTATAGAGGGTTCCAAACTTTGGCACCTTGCCCCAAGTGGGGTTTCACAAAGGCAAAATGGAGGTGGAGAATCACCTCTCTCAACCTGCCAACCACATGGTTTTTTTGATACAGCCTAGGATACGATTGGTCTTCTGGCTTATGTCCACTAGAACTCCTAAGTCCTTCTCTGCAGGGCTGCTCTCCATGAGTTTTTCTCTCAATCTGTATTCAAGTCTGGGATTGTCCTGGACTGGGTACTGGACCTTGAACTTGAACTTGTTGAACCTCTATTATGTTCTTGTGGGCCCACTTCTTAAGTCTGTCCATTAAGCCCCATAGACTTGTGGCTACTCAGTTTCATCAAGGTGTCTCAAACCTGCTCTTCACTTACAGTGGGAGGCACTTCTCTCCCCCAACCATATCCTGGAGGTTTAGGGATTTGGGGTGTGTGGGAAGCCAGTGAAGACTTAGGCAAACAATTGCTTGAGCACCTCAGCTGTCTACATATCTATAATCACCAGTTTTACCTTCTTATTTGCCAAGGGTGGTGGGTGGTACAATCTCCTTAGCACAATGAGGAACATGAATAACTGCTAGGCTAACTCCATTCTCAAATCAGAGTCTGTTTAATACAAAGGAAAGGACTTGTAATTTCTGCTGAGCAAACTGCAGAGGAATTGATGGTAAAAAGATAAAAATCAGATACATGATGTATTGCAGATTTCACCTTGATATCATTCAAGTTGGGAAGAAATGGCATAAGATAAGAGAAACAACAGCAAAATAGTTTTCTACAAGTGAATATCCTCAGGTTATAAAGCTCACCTTGTTCAACTTGGCACAATTTAATTACATTAGCAAGGAATATCAGGTAAGTCATTGTATAATTAGGCAAATTTGAGTAGTTAAGTCAGCAATTACCAGCACAACTGCATTCATAAGTTGTAATTTAATTGTTTTATTGAGTACCATTGCTCTGTATTAGCAAAACTATCACATTTCAGGTAATTGTAATGTACCAGCATGACAGGAAGTTAATAATACGTGTATGCATATTCCTTGTTTTTCTGCAATATTGTAATGAGCTAGGAGACTAGAAATAGCTGATCAGCAATTTCTTGAGTTGTGCTCCTGTATTACCATTCCATACAATGCCACTAAAAGTAATTCAGCTGGCTAAGGATAAGCCCAAGCAAGTCAGAAAAAGAAACTTCCATCCTTTATCTCCATCTCATCTGTTTCAGTAGCCTAGAGCATCTCTTCCTGGAGTTTCATATGTCTCCTCATCATCATGACAGCTTCACACAGGAAAAACACCCCCAGCAGCTGCCTCGCTCAGTCCGGTGACTCCAGGTCAGTCCATATCTATATGCTGGACTACACCACTGCAGAACAAATCTCGTCCTAGAAGCTGACAGAGCATGAAAGCCAAGGACTTGAGACAGCCTATCATCAGCTCTGGAGTTAGTGAAGACTGGTTCCTTGGACAGCTGTGCCAGAGGTGCTGGAGGATAGGAGTCTTAGCAAACTCATCTGTGCAAAACCACATTCTGTTGTTTCCCAGTCATTTAAATGTTACTGTCTGGCCTCTCGGATGAAGAGTTATGTTTTTGTAGGACTCCTACTATAAGGAAGAGGGCAAACTATTATCCCTTGCGAGGAAATGATGGGATTTATCTCAGGCTAGGTTTCTGAGGAGGGTATTAATGCTCTCATAAAATAGAGTAAATTTTACTCAAAGTTCCTGAGCAAGTTCTGGCACATGAGACCAGCAGAGGATATCGGAACATTTTTGTGCTTTGAAAGTGTCAAGGCTGGCAGGAGGGACACTTGAACTTACAGTCACTGTTACAGACAACTCAATAACATTTCTCATCTGAGGACACCAAACCTTAATGTGCATTAAAAGGCAAGAAATTGTTTCTGCAGAATAAAAAACTGAGCCTCAGAGGCATAACTTATTTGAGGACAGTTAAAGGTTGAGGGCAGGGCCAAGTCCAAGCCTTCAGTCACACGTCACGGTCCCATGATTTTTTTTACAACATTGTTCCATCAAAATAAAATAAGTAGTGATTTCCTCTCAGTTCAAAAATGTTTCATGGGAACAATTCCTTCCCCTTGCCAACAGAACTATTCAGACGTAAACCTACTGTGACCAAAAGTCAAACCATCTTAATAATGTGAATTGCTTTAGGTCAGTTGTTTCTATCTTTCTTTCTGCTTTACCTCTTGACAGAAGTCTGCTTGACCTCTTCCAAACTGATTTCGAACAGAAATTGTAGCAGTGCCCCATAGAGGCCATTTTGATTTGAAGATTGCAGGAGACAGATAATAAAGTTTATAAAATTGGCAGACTGCAAATAGCCACATGGTGTTATTTAATGTTTCTTCTGTTCCAAAGGGTCACAGGGATCATCTTCCAGTTCTTTTAGGTGGAAAATCAAGTGCTAAGGAAAAGAACATTTTTGTCAAATTCACTTCACTGCTGAAGTACTGAAAAATGCAGAAAATTCTTATCACTAATATCACTAATAACTACAACATACTTTGCTGAACCATGACTAAAAATAAATTGATTAATAAATACTCCTAATAAGAATTGAAATTTAAAGAAAACCCTAATGTCTTTCCCTCCATGAAAAGATAAGGTATAAGAAGGTATTTTCTGGCAACTGCTGCTTCTTCATTCTCCACCACATGGGATGGGGGAAAGGATGAAAAAGGCATAATCGAGATCATTTGTGGATTAAGTTAGTTTAATAGGTAGAGCAAAAGCTTTGTATGCACACAACATATGAAAAATTCCTTCAGTATTTCGCAAATGCTCAGCCATCCCTACAAGATCAGGGCTCCATAACATGTTACAGATACTTGAGAAGACAAATGTTGAATGCCCCCCTTTCTCCTTCTTCACTGAGCTTTATATGCTGAGCATGATGTCATATGGTATGGAATATGCCTTTAGTCAGCTGGGGGCAGCTGTCCCAGCTGTGTCCTCTCCCAGCTTCTCAAGCACCCCTTGACTTCTCACTGATAGGGCATTGTGAGAAACAGCACTCCATAGCAATAATGAAAACATCTCTGCCTTACCAATACTGTTTTCAGCACAAATCCCAAACATCACTCCACACAAACTACTACCAAGAAATTTAACTCTTTAATCTAAAGGCAGCATTTCTAATTACAAAAAAATAAGAAGAAGCAAAGTTCAACTCCATATCCACTCTTTCATTTGGGGGCTTTAGTTTTTTTAAATATTTTCCACCATCTAATGAGTTTCTTCATGGCTACAAATCATTATTGCATCCTTCAACCCAAGTCAAAGTCTAAAGGTGTTTCACCTTCAAAGGGCTTAGCATGTAACTAATCTGATTGAATTCTAAGATAGGAAAAATTACAATACACATATAGGCCTTGTACATTTCTGACCCTACCTAAAATTTCTGATTTTTGTATGCCTGCTACTTATCCCAAATCACACATTGTTTTTATGTCAAAAAGCATTTTCATTAAAAATGTGGAACCTCTATTATAGGCATGCCACCTTTTGTCTGCAGGCTGAAATTAAGTTATTAAAAGTGGCTGAAAAATGTGACTCGAGATTTTACAAGCAATCAGAGACTGGTAGGAGGTGTAAATTAGAAAGATTATGACACAGACCTCTGTAAATTCTTGTACTAACTAATTATGAGCGTACAAGGTACATTCTTTTTTCTGTACTTCTTTCTGCAGAACAGTATCAGCAACCTGGCAAAAATTTATGCTCCAGGGAAAGGTGGATTGGAAAGATAATTGGAGAGAGAAAAAAACATTAATAGCATACAAAATCCTCTGCTGTTAGGATATTGATACAAATTAGGTCCAGGATCAGGAGTGACTGAAAGATATTGTCATTCTAGTAACATTCATGGACATTGTAATCTGAAGTTTGGTTCCTAGAGCTCATTAATTAACACGTCTGGTTTGGAAATCTGAAGAAACAGGATGAAAAGTGGAACTGGAAATCAGTTAGGGGCTGCCTGGCTACTCCAAACACGTTCAAACCATACAGATACTAAAGAAATACTTTGAGAGTAACTTATATAGTGCTTCAAGTCTACCAGCAGACCATTTGACATCCATCATTGCTGCTTTCAGATGAGAACTGGATATTTGTATTTGTTTGAGGAAGAATTATGCAACTTTGAGAGCCAAAAATTCACTGTCATGTGAAGACCATGCTTTGTTAGGCAACAACATCTAAAGTGGACTCTCTTCTGCAAGGGCATTTATAGTCCCATTTTTAATTGTTGCCAGCACACATCTCTCAGACTTCATCCAAGGATGAAGCTTTGGTTGTAATTTTCATCTAGTGGGGTTTATACACAGTGTCAGACACCTGATGTTCTTTGTGTAGTAAATGGAGTTTGTTCTGAAATGAAAACTGCTAATTTTCAGAAATACTTAAATAATGAGAATCCTGTAACAATTAAGTGTTTACTGAACCAGGAAAGATAATTATGTCACTATATGTATCCACAGGTCTCACACCCTTTTAATACAACTTGGAAACTGGACAAAGTCTAAGAAAGGTAGAAAGGAATATTGAAACTCTGGAGCAGATCTCAAGTACGGAATGACTGACTGAGTAGACTAAATTTCTGCACCATGGGCAAGAGACAACTGAAGGTAGATCAGCTGGTGAATAAAAAACTCTGAATAAAATGCAGAGGATAGAGAGGGTTTGACTATTCACTCTTTTCCATTACAGGCATCAATAGTATCAAACGAAGAAAGCAAAAGCACAAATTAAGAGGAAGTTCTTCAGGCAACAAGTAGTAGAACTACCCGTTCAACACCCTACCAAAGGACCTTGTGTCTGAAAAAGGTTGTTAGGAGTTCAAGAGGAGACTGGATAAAAGACTCAGAAGAAAGAACCATGAAGGCATTTCTAAATGGACAAACCATATCAGAAAAAGATCTGCTCTGAACGTGGTCCAAGAGTAGGGAAGTATGATACATGCTTTGCTGGAGACAGAAAATGGGACTAGATTGGATCTGTGAGTAGGACTAGTACAGCTGTGCTTATCAATTCTTTTCATGCTTCACTTCCTTGTGTATGTTTCTTTCCATAAAGTTACACTACACATCTTTCGAGAGTTCAAAGAGCACTTCCCTCAAAAAAGCTACAGGCAATAATCTTTCTCAGGTTTCAAATTAAGCTGTTTTGCCACAGTGTCCATGCTTACTCCTCTCAGAAAGAGTGCCACTGCAGAGATTTCTCTGTCTTAAGACCACCTGAACACATTAACTTCCTGATTCCCTGTATAGAATAAATACATTATTTTTATTTATGGTGTTGATCCCCTAAGCACTTTGTTCTCAGGGGATTGCTCCCTTCCCCTGAAGCAGAGTGGAGGAATGACACTGTTTGAGGAGATATAAGGAAATCATAAATTTTTTTTGTCACCAGAGGATGGGATGAATAAAATTTACGTAACATTAATCAGTTGTTACTGTTATTATTATCAAGTAAGCTCAGCTTTTACCTCAGGCACTTTTCAGAGACTGCCTTCTGTCACACTTTGCAAGGCTAACAAAGCACACTTAGTAGAACACTGTAATGGTATCACCTTTCCAGATCTGGAAAGCTGAGCTGTTGCAAGGATATTATGACAGAATTGGTTGTAGGTGTAAAAGTGAGGGGAAATGGAGTAGATGGATGCCAACAGCTCCTAAATTTTAAGGTTCTTGCAGAACATGCTCAGCTTCCAGTTCCTAATGAGATATGCAATGCTTAATATGAGCTCTAAACACGGTATCGAGAGGGCAACCGGACATGTAAGAATAAATGTTGTTATGGAATTCTCCTGTCAATCATAAATTTCTTCATATGTCTTTTGATTATGACCCTCTGCTAACATTACTAGTTTTGATCTACTGTAAGGGCTAATTAACCTCTACATGTTAGGAAGAACAAAGGGAGTTTAAAATAGTACCTGAGCCAGTACAATTGGACACAGCTCCCTTGCTCAAAACTGAGTGACTAATGTCAAAGCAGAAGAGAACAAGGAAAGAAGCATGAACAAAAAGAGCATCTGGTCCACCACCAGGGAAGAAGAAAGGGCACACCAGAGGAGATAAGAAACCTTGCTGGGAGGATGCACACAAGCCAAAAAGGAAATTTCTACAGGAAATGTAGAACTCGCATTCACACAGCTCATCTCTACAAAAACCTAATCCTAAACTCATCTCATGAACATAAACCTTAGCAAACCATAGAGAGAACTCTGCTAGACCAAACACTGGCAGAGACAGGAAGACAGAGCAAAGGAAGAAAGCCTTGATTGCACCGGGATATTCATCCAGTGTCAGAATATGCATGATGTTGTACAGAGCTTGACAAGAATTTTCTGATCCTTGAATTCTGCCACAGCTTCTGTAGTAAAATCCATTGCTACCCTTGCCTTTATTCTCCTTTACAGTGTGCATAAGGTTGTTTCATGAACCCATGTCACAATTAAAAATCACCATCATATGTGAGTTTCACAGGTGGTTAAGTTCTAACCCATGTGTTGAACAGAAAATGCACCCTCTCGTAAAGTGTATTAGCGGCTGCAGAGGTTAATGGTAATGGGAGCTAATAAATATGTGCTCTCTTGATCATCATCTGATGGATTTCAGATGAAGTAGCAGAATCTTGTTTTTTTCTGGGAAGTTTGGATGAACTGTGAAGTCACTTGTGGAACACAGAAAGTACATGTGGAACATGTGGATGAGGTTTTCATTGTGACAGATGTGATTAAACTACTGTATGATGCAAACTTGTGCTGACATAAAAGATAAGGCTTTTAAGCTCTGCTGAGAGATGTGTGGAATCTTTTAATAAGATGCTTTATAATTTTCTTTGTTTTTTCTCTATTTACCACTCACACTTTCAGAATTCATTCTGGGAAAAAAAATAGCAGCCATGATAACTCCTGATTTTATGAAGATGTGCATCCTTGACTACTTACCCTGAGCTCCTGGATTCATGTGATTAGTTGAATATCTTTTGTTTTATAAGTAGAGTTTATTTCGTATTCTCATGACAGGATTAAAGAAACAACAAACCTACCGCTTCCAAAAAGAACCCCACTCTGCTCTGAAGATATAACTAGAGAGACAATAGACTTCCTAGACTACAATCCAAAAAGTGACAGGAAGCATGGGAGTCACCTCCTGTAAAATGTACCCCAAATTTACATATTCTTACATATTGAAGTACATAATTTATTGTTTCCTGAAAATATCATCTGAATAAAGTTGCACTTCAGTATTTTTGAAGAGCAGTTGCAGAGATTTTTTTTTTATGAAACCTACCCACAGTACTTGCAATGAAGATTACTTTCTATGAACAGAAATTCAGAATAAGACCAATGTGTTACCAGTTGTTGTGGTGCCAGAATTTGACAACTACAGCTGATACAGCATTGTGTCACTTTCAAGCCAAAGTTTTTGTAGAGATGGAAGAGTCTTCAGTCAAGAAACCTGATGAATTGATTCCATTGTGATACATGGGCAGAGTGAAAGCAGCATACTAGCCATTACTGAGATGAGATTGGGGAGTTAGAGGAGAGGAGGTGGAAAGGAAGAGCAATAAAATCAGGGAAGTTAAAAAAAAAAGGAGGGGATGAGTGGAAAAAGAGAAGGAAGAACAGATAGTGTTCATTCAAAAAGATACAAGAAAAGACCGGGGCGAGGGTGGGGTGGGGTGGGGGGCGATAAAAACAAACAGACAGAGAAACAAGGGAATGAAGAGAAGGTAAACAGAAAAACAGAAGAGAAATTTATGTAAGCATTATTTTTGAATTTACAATCCATCAGAGTTGACTGAATTATCAGTTATTTACAATGGGATACCAGGGAAGATATTTTCTATTAGTTTATGTAAAAATTGAATGCACCTGCAAAAGGGATGAAAGGGCAGCTGCATTGGAAAATACCTACGCAAAATCATTGTCCAGTCCCAAAGCCTTTTTTTTTTTTTTTTGGCAGAGTTTGGAATTTTCTGGTTTTCTTTGGAGGAGAGCAGAGAACTTTTTTTTTCTTCCCATGAGAGAATAGGAGCCATGGGAATATTTTTTAAAGTAGAAGTATAAAAGGTATATAATCACAACTATTTCATAAATAATCTTGGTCTTTTTCAGACAAAAAAGTAAAGATACATTAATTATCTTGCATTACAAACATGCAAAACAAATCCAAGGCAAATTCACAAGTATGTGTTCAGTGGGTTTCTAAATTAGGGCTTTATCCGTCCAGGTGCTTCCATCTTTCAAACAACACAATATAGCTCTGACATTTCAAGCAGTAATGTGCACAGGGAAATTAAATTACCCATTGATAAATGTGGATTCAGTTACTCATTTGACAAAGCAGTATCAGAATTGTCAAGTGGGAAATAAAATATGTGTTACTTGTGTCCTCTCTCTAGCAAGTCAGCATTGGCTCATGAAGTACCACTGGCAAATGTAGCTGCTGGTTCTCACCCTCTGTTTCAGGCCATTGGCCACAGAAATGTAGAGAAGTTTGCTGCAAGTGAGGATAAGCTTCCCTGGGAAAAGTGTAGACTCAGGGGAAATCAATGTCCATTCAGCCAAGATGGGATACACTGAGGGGCAGTGATCAAGAACATTCTCAGCAGAGAGGCAAACTGCATGATTTCAGTGGGGTATTTGGAGTAGAAATTTGTGAAGCACATGGGCTTGACTCCCAAAAGAGCTTGAAAGTAATAAAGAGTCATAAGGGGTTGAAAATTTTATTGCAGTCTAAGCTGAGAGACTCTTCCTGCATAAATTAGAAGAAAGGTCAGGCTTTCTTTACTAAACTCTTGCAATGTGTACAAATCAACTAGACAGCACTTATCTCTGTTTAATTTCTATTTTGATATTAAAAGTAAGACTGCTGAAAAGAACCCAAACAAACAAACAAGCAAACAAAAAGAAATACCACAAACAGAAAAGCACCCGAAACCCAAACAAAAAGCAGGGCGGGGAGGGGGGGAAACAAAAAAAGAAAAAAAAACTAACAAAGCCACCAAGCTTCCAACAGGAAAATTAAGAAAATTTGAGAAAGACTTATCAGGAGACATTTCACCATGGAAAACTGATTTAATGAATTAACTTTACACACATGCTTTAGATGAAAGCACATATTTGTTCCATATTCATCAGATAACTTGAATCTGTACCACACAGTGATTTAGTAGAATCAAGGCACACATGCAAGATTAAACATAGGTTCAAATATTTTGCTGAATCAGGGCACAGTTTAGGTATCAAGGAAATGCCATTCTGCTCTCAATCAGTAAATTTGATAGTGATATGCAGGTTACATCCCTTCCATGCCTCTCAGTTATCATCTGTGGGAGTACCATAGTGTTACTCTGACATGCAGAGATCTAATGAATACTTCATGAACCTCTCAGTTATTATTTAATCACAGCTACTTTATGAGTTGATGGGATTTGTGTTGATATGAAGGGAAAATATCACAGCACTTTCTGAAACATAATAGTGAAAACAAAACTAAAACTAAACAAAATATTAAAAATATAAGAAGTGCAGAAGAGAAATATAAAGTAATGGCTGAAAACTAACTAGATCTTTGAAAGATTTTATCAGAAAGACCTTTGTAAAAGCATAAACAAAGTGCTCATTTCTATGTTATGACACTACAGTTCATACTTATGTAGAGGATCAACTTTTTCCACAAATATCCCATGAAAACTGCTGATTAATCTGAGTTTCAGGGCTAAAATTATATGCAAGAAGAATGCATAAGGAAAACATTTAAAAACTTGACCTAAACTGCCATTATCTTTTTTTCTAAACTTTTTTTTTCACCAAGAACATGAGTAGCAGAATGGAAACTAAAGGTAGAATAAAATTAAATCTTTACCTACTAAATTCATTCCACCAAAGTTAACAGCCCAATTATTAACTCTGTGGTTAACAAATTTAATAATTCAGTTATCTAAATTAATTGGATCTGAGATTTCTTCTTCTAAACTATTGTTATTATGACCAATTTTATGCAAAACTAGTCAATACTTCTGATTTCATAACATCCATGTGGCAAGTCCCAGTTCACTGTGCTCATACTGCATTATTTATACTGTTGTAATAAGGCCTGATCTAAAGCTCTTTGAAGTAAATGAAAAGACTCCCACTGACTTCAAAGGACTTTCTATTAGGCTCTGAGTATTTCCTTTGCAAGGTTTTTGTACTCGATAATATCTGATACGGTAAAATTTGTGCCCTCTCTCTCCCCCTCACTCCCACCCTGGGTGTTATTTTTTATATTTATAGGTTATATGATTAACTGGGTTTTTTTTGTTTTATACAAAGGCATTTTTTAATAAAGGAAAATGTTTTAAAACAAAAGTTTGAAAAAATATCATTTCAAGAGTGTCAAGTTCAAGTATTTTGGAAATAAAAAATTCATTTTGTAAAGGCTGAGACATTTTAGGTATTCAATAAAATACTTACTCAAGATTTCAGCCTCTTTTTTTCTGCAGGGGTTACTTGGATTTGTACATAGATTTATCTTCCCCCAAATATAGTTCTATTAATGAGTTTTTAATGGGTGCCCAATAAAATGCTTAGCCATAAAAATCCAACTGCTGATAATTTTAGTGGAAATCAAACTTTTGTAATTCACAGAAATCCTTGCCCCTATTAGTCTTACTGTCTGTGATAAAGATTTTTAAACAGGTTCCTTTGGACCTGCTCAAACTCCTGTGTATCTTGACTGAGTTTTATAACTTTTGTATTTCACAATGAGTCTACCTTTGTTTGATACCTGGGGGATGTATAGCTCCCTGTCTTTTCCTTCCTTCTTCTAAATTTAAGTACAGGATTCACATACAGCTTATGCTGAAGTATTTAGCAGGTTGTAGCCTGGGCTGGTAATCTTCCACCTTATCTCTTTTTTGTCTTATGTGTAGTTAGATATGGATGTTAGCAAAATTTAAGAATATTTTACTTCCCCTTTTTGTGCAGTTAGATCCTCCAAAATAATTTGGAGGAGGTTGTTTACCCTGCAGTACACTAGCAATCTTCATAACATTTTCATTATTTTCCATTAATTATAGGACATCATTTTTCATGAGCAATTTTCAGGCCAGCAGCTTCTGGAGGATGTATTTTATCTCTTAGATAAAAAATCTTGAGCAAATGCAGACCAGTTCTTTTAAGATCAGCAATAAATGAAACTATAGGGTTTGTTTTCTTTTACTTCCACTAGATAAATGCCTGAATGCCTTGATGTTTAGATTAGTGTGCTACAATTTAAAGGGTATGATCCAAAGTGTACTGAAATCAATAGAAATCTTTCAATTGATAAAAATGGACTTTGGGTCTGAATTTAACACATCCAACAAATTAATTTCACTTACTGTCAATCTGATGTTATAGATTAATTTCTCTAATGTGGAAATTGTGAGGTAACAATTTCAGTTTCTAGTTGTTAAAAGAGTTATGAATAATTTATAATGAAATCATGAGTAGAAAGCATTTATAACAGAAAGACCCATAGGAATAAAAGACACGAAAGAGACACTTCCTAGACCTAGAAAAACACTTTGGATGTGTGCCCCTCTTTCTAATGTAGTTTTCTGTGGTAGTAGGCACTGTCATGCAGATCAAATGGCACAATGACCCTGGCTTACCTTCTCTCCCACGGTAAAGACAATGTCAGATAAAAGGCACCTTTTACAACACGTGCAAAATAATGCTGAGTCCAGTCAATCCCTAAATAGAGCAAAGCAAAGGAGTGGAAAATGTGGTTAATCAAGGACTCAACAACCCTACATGCTGCAGTTCCATCCTGGAATTTACTGGTGCCATCCTTTCTCATATGTTTAGAACCTCACAAGTGTGCTGGCTTTCAGCCAACATGGTGACCCCTCAACTTGATCACTGACAACAAGCAAGCCTCATTTCCAAACTGTTCCTATAGCACCAGCTAAAGCTGACAGTCTGCTGGAAACTGTCTCTGATAAACAGACATTCCATTCTGGTCACCTGGCTGGATTGACACTAACCAATTCAACTACTTTGGATCGGAAGATGGCCAAAGTTTCAGTTCTTTCATGTATTGATATTATTTTCTCTCCTATAGATCTGGAGGGATGTTACCACAAGCAGCCAACCTGGAATTGTGTTTAAGACTGTGGAGGTTGATATTTGTTGCTGCTGAGCACCAGGACAGTGCACACTGATTCATGGAGGAGAGAAATATCATTCACACAAAGCTTCCTCCAGCTGTATATGCGATTTATCACCTTCACTCGTTATTACTCAAAAAGAGAGGACAAGCTCAGGGCATGGTCACCATGTTCACCCTTTTAACAATTTCTAATTTACCAAACTCAAGATATTTGTTCCTGCTTTACAATGGCCTTGCAATGAAACAGGCAACTAAAATCATTCATTTCATGTTATACATTCCAAGACTTCAAACAACCGTCATGTAGTCACAATAGACCATCAAAAGTAACTTGTGTACAAAGCATTGGAAATTTCACCAGAATAAATATATTCATCTACCCTACCTGAATGGCCCCAAAAATCTAATAAATACAGAAATATATATAGGAAAGGAAGACAGAATTAAGATGCCCCTAATAGCTCCATTTGCAAAAAACAGTGCCCAAACATTTTGCAGAATCAGAGGATAACTGAAGTGGGATGGAACCTCTGGAGGCCATGAAGTCAACCTTCCCTACACAAAGCAGGGTCAGCTAAAGTAGTTTGCTCAAGGCTCCATTCATTACCTTTTTTTAAGATCTGCAAAGGTGGCATCATCACTATCTACAAAGCTTATTCCCATGTTCAATTAGCCAATAGGTTTTTTCTTTACACAGAATTTTGTGTATTTCAATTTGTGCCTATTGCCTCCTGTTCTGTAACTGGATGCCTCTAAGAAGAGTCTTGCTCCACCTGCCTTAGTTTTCCCTATCAGGTATTTATACACATTAGTTTGACTTTCTAGAGGAATAAATCTTGATAGCTATATCTATGTGGCCAATTTGTCTCACTCTCTCTTTTGTATTGCAGCTCTATCCTCAGACTACATGACCTGAAGGTCTAATGAGCAAGACTACATCTTCCATTTAAGCCTTCTACTGTTCCTTTTACAGCTTTGAGGATCATGCTGCGCAGTTCATTCCATCTTCATGTTCTTTGCTTTCCTTTTCTGCAATTTGAGGATGAACTGCTTTGGTATCTTTGGCTGAAAAGTGCTAAGGAACAGTATAGTATTTGCCCCATGTCTATCTTTTCTGAATAACATCTAGCGTGTTTACCAAAGACCGGCTGTCATGGAAGTTCTGGGAAACAAAAGAATGTCAAAACATCAAGACCTTGAGAGGAGGCCTCAGAGGTGAGGAGATTAATCATCTTCCAGACTGCATGAAAAATTGGACAAAGAAATCCACAAACATAAGGTTGAACCATGAAGAACTCCCTGGTATCTCTGGAACCATCCCTCCCAACAGATGTGTATCTACTATCAGCTTAAAAACCATCAATGTCTCTTCCTTCCTACATCTCATAACTTATTGCTTGTGTCAATGTTCCTGGAACAGAAGTTTTTCTAATATTCAAGTGAAATTTCTGTTACTGTGATTACAGCCTGCAAATCCTCGTCCCATTCCTCATAAGCAAAGCACCATCTATCCTCTCACTCTCTTACATATTTTGAAGACAATTATCATTACTCCTTTTTCTACAGAATTTTGACTTTATCACCTCATTTCTTCTTCTAGGATGTTTTGGAATATCGCCTGTCATCCTCTATCACATCCAGTCCCTTTTTTAAAGAGCAAGGCACAAAACTACAACAGCATTAAAAGTGGGACTTTGCTCCTACCAAGAAGAATGGAAGTTTTACTGAGAATGCTTTCCACATGGCAACCCTTCCTGGAAGTATCAGATGTGTCCTGCTATTGGGAGAACAAAGATGGAGAGCCTTCAAACAGGATGACTAATGTCCTGTTGCTCTGGCTTATAAAGGAGCTATGATAACAGCACTCATATTTTCACACATCTACATGATGAGGAGGATGGCAGTTTTCTGAAAATGCATGGTAATTTGAGGAGAAGCTCCTTCTAAAGCATCATTAATCACTGCTTTTTAAGATGAGTAATCTCTCATCCATCAGAATGTTATAATAAGACACATCTCAGTCAGTGTAGAAATACAGGTTATCCATGACAGACATCTTCATCCTTCCTGAAGTAAGAAATACATTCTTTATAAGCCCAGTGCATCACTCCGTAGGTAGGGCAAGCAGATCAGCAGCAGAGTGCTCAGCAACACAAAATATGTCACAGAGACTTTAAGACTCCAAGTACTTGCAAAAATTCATTATGGGTACCAGTGGTTAAAATAGATCAGAATAGGAGTGGGCACTGACTTGTTTGATTGGTCATTTTCAAAGATTTTGATGCCAAGCTGCAATGAAAATTCTTGCCCTTCTTCTGAAGGGCCCTTCTTGTAAAAGGGCAAGAAGTTTCATTGCAGCTTGACATCATCAACATGAAGATGAGACCCCATCCATAAAAGCAACCTTGTCTGTGGGTGGGTACATGCATACATGGAGAATTTAGTGAGTTTTTGTGCTAATGCAGTTTTATTTGGTAATGGTTTCACTTCATCATCCACCAGGCACTAGAATTTGAGCTGAGAGACAAACCAGAACAGAGTTTAAGAAGCACAAGTGAGCTGGGCCTGGCTTTGCCAACTTGCAACACACCAAAAAGCGATATCTAGTCCTTGTACTTGATCATCTTCTTGAAAACAGAGGACTCTACAAATATAGGCTTTTTAGTACTTTTTAAATTATTATCCTCAGAGCTCTCTAACTTGATGGTGTTTTCTAGCCCAGTTTTGAATAGATGGAGGAACAGGAGATTTAACACAAGTGATCCTCTTATTTGGCATGAAAGACCTTGACTCAAACTGTAAACGACATCTGCACATCTCATTAGTCTCTGCCTTTGAGGTGTACATAGCAGAGAAATTATTTGTTATCTCCAGCACCCCCATAGCTTCTTTAATGAGAAGACTGCAGCTGAGAGAAACAGGTACAATGTCATGAGTGCAAATGGCTTTATCCAAAGTCCAATGCAGGCTATACTGATTTTGTACATCAAACACTGTGCAGGGAGCCTTTGGTATTTTTCTCAAGAGTATCTGTTTTTTGAGTCCTAGGTATCTGTAAGCACCAGCCTTTCAGTGTAATAAAATTCATAAAAATAAACAAATTCCTTTGGTAACTCCTAACATGCTACATTTGGCATTATCATTTCAAGTTTTTTAAAAAGGTTTAAGTCTATGGTGTGCAGTTTGAGGAGTATTACAACCAGCACTGTAAGTTTGATGACAGATGTAACCTGAGACATAATACTTGTTTCATGCATACATAGTAAGCCTGGCTCATGGGATCCACACTACCCAAGAACAATTGAACACAGACCCTCTGTCTGCACAGGTGTCTTCCTCCTCTGTGTGTCAGAGCCAAAATGCAATCATTTGCTCTCTATCCTACGTATAATACATCCCTAACCCTGTTCAAAGTATTGTTTTGAACAAAAAAAAAAAAGAAGATAATAGTTTCTGTAAAGACTCACTATTAAAACTTGCCCAGTTAGCTAATACAGTATTATAGAACTGCAGTGATGTTATCATTGATAATCTGACATCAAAACCATATCCCTCCTCCAAGACCAAATACTGAGCAAGCACTTCTCACTTAGTGCTGTTTAGATTCTACTGTGTCCCATTGGAAATAACTTCGTCTTTCTCATCTCAACCCACAATCTTGGCTCTTCATGTCCTTTTCAATGCCATCATGATTGTGTCTTCATATCACCATGCGCTGCAGTTTTTACAATGTAACCTTGTAAGACACACAGAAAACATGTCTCTTGGGAATAGGATAGGGAAGGGATGTTCTGCATTTGCATGTAATGAGCAATAAAAGATCCTGCAGAGAGTGCCAGAATGAAGCACAGCTTGTCCAAGCAAAATACTTTTTCCCTTTTGTGCTGGCTGTGATGATGAGAGGTTGATTCCATTATCTCATGGGAGAACATCAGTTTGAGATCACTTGAGGAATTTGAAGTCTGTGTGATCCTGGGTGCCATGGTCCTGAGGGAATTGGATTACAGAGTTACCAAAACACTCTCCCTTACAGTTTAAAAGTCACAGCAGTCAAGCAAAGTCCTTGGTGACTGGAGAAATGGGAAACCTCAAACTTGTTTTAAGAACAATCTACCAGTCAGCATCACTTCTGTGGTTAGTAATATCATGGAAGAGGTCCTCCTGAAAGATGGATTGAAGCATATGGAAAACAGAAAAATTATTAGAACTGGCCAACAGGACTTCACAAAGGGTAAATCATGCCTGACACTGCTGTGACTGTATCAGCGGGCAAGGAAAGAGCTATAGATATCATGTACCTGGACTTCTGTAAGGCCTTTGAAATGGTGTTACACAACTACCTTACCTCTAAATTGGAGAGATGTGGCTCAATGGATGGACTGTCAGATGTATAAGGACTTGGCTGGCTGGTTGTCTCCAAAGAGTTAAAGTCAATTGTTCAATGCACAAGTAGGAATCAGTAACGAGTAGTGTTCCTCAAGAGTCTGTACTGGGGCAAGTGCTACTTGGTATGTTCATCAACAATATAGATAATGAGATTGAAGGCATTCCCAGCAAGTTTGTGAATGACAACAAGCTGTGTGGCAGTTGATTCAATAGAAGGAAGGGCCATTCAGAGGGATGTTAACAGGCCCACGTGAATCTTCTAAATTCAAGACCAAGTGCAAGGTCAGGTTGTATGGGTTTATGAGCAATCTGGTCTAGTGGAATGTGTCCCTGTCCATGGCAGGCAGAATGGAACTAGATGATCTTTGAATATCTCTTCCATCCCAAAACATTCTATGATTCTATATGCACAAGTTTGATCTGGCCCAAGTTTTGATTTACCTCCTTCAGGAAAACTCCTACCTTCTGCTTCACCCACATGTATTCTAAAGAGCAGGATTTTTAATGAGAAGAATGTTACTGACACATCTGTGTTTGCACTAACCACTCCTCCTCCACAGTTGAGATGGGGACAGTATTTAAATTACTTTTCTGCACCAATAATTTGAATTCATGTAGCAGAAAATTAATTTGTCTCTTCTCTGCTGAAAAGAACTCAATGTGGATTCCTGTATCCCAGATGGACTAGTAACAGAGAAGAAAAGAGTAACAGCATACCTAGATGAAGAAATAGGATACAGAGCTGTTCCAAAAGACAATAATATTCTTATCAGATCCTGATGGCAAATATTTCCCTGTTGTATTAAGCACAATGCAAGCAAAACTTGGAAGACAAACAAATGGCAAAACAGTAGTGAGTAGAAACATGTTATAATTAACCTATTCAGGCAACACAGGATAGAGCAGTGCTATTAAACAGCAGAAGGGGTGTAGCTTTTCTTCTGATTCTAGCAAGAATACCTCCTTTCCTCTCACTTTTCATATTCTTACATAAATATCTGCTGCTGATCAGCAGCACCCAGGATGAAAATGAGATTGCTGGGCCAGAGAGATCTTCTGCTGCGAGCCACTCTCATATGTTAGTAAGAGAGCATGTTTATACCTAGATGCAGATACATGACCACATGAATACTCTACTTTCAGAGCTGGGCACAAGTTCAGTTTTCTTTGAATCATCGACTACCATAACAGACACTTTCACAACAATCTTCCTGCTCCCTTCCCCATATCAGTCCCACAGTCTGAATTCTGTTTCAAAAAAAAATCATATCTATACTGGCAAAATTTGCACCTAAACCTGAGTATTGAATTGCATTTTTGAAGCAGAACCTGTACCTGCAGATGTCTGTCTTGTGATTAGAGTCAGAACATAAAGGCACATTGCTTGGCATTTCTTATTCAAAATCTGGGTAAAAAGCTACAGGTGCTGATGCCAGTGGCACATAATTTGCTCCTGCAGTGATATTGCCTGATTAACCATCTGCTACAGCATCAAGAATTTTGTTACCTTCAGTTTAACCATGTCACGTTTTCAGTTGATCTGCATTTTGACTTGTGAAAGAATATTGTGCCAAAAACACTAGTTGTTCATAAAGCTGGTAAAACCAGTGAAGATTGTAGCAGGATATGAAAAATGCAAGTGAAAATATTTTCCTTTTGTTTACTAAAAATAACAAAAATACATTTAAAGGGGAACACTTCCTAAATCATCTGCTTATATATATATCATTATTTGGAGAGGGAAGCTTAAAGCGCAGTTATTGAGGTTTATGTAAAAATTAAGCAAGTTCAGGCAGTGAGTAAGGAATTCATTTACTTCTGAAAATATTCAAAAAGGAGCCCAAAATTCAAACTAGCACACAAGTGAAGTCCTTGTAGCAGAGAGGTATAGCACAGTCACAAGGGACCTAAATGGATCAAGAAAAACTGTCCTGTCTAAAGGAACAGAAATATTAATGCCCACATCAGAGTGAAGAACCATTTTCTTTTGTAGTTTCAGCCATTCACACAGCCCTTTCTTGCCTGTAAATTTTTATATATTATCGAACAGATTTGTTTCAAACCATCAGCTTAAGAACAGCAGCTAATGGAAAATAGAAACGGCCTTGGAACAATTAATGGAAGGCATGTGCCATTGGATGAGAAAGGACTGAGGAGCCAGATGGCTGGTGTCAGTTCTGACTTACAGCTACAGAAACTTGCCTGACTTTCCCTGCAGAGAGGAGATTAACTATGGTGAAACTAGATTGTCAACTGTTCTCTCATAGCCTGTGTGTGGCAGAGGGGAGAAAGAAGACATGTGCAGTTATCCTTAGATTTAAGGCCTTTTGTGTACTTTCAGAGCTTAGCAGAGTTATAGGCTTATCTTCACAAGGTGGATAAGCAACATACTGAGCAGACCATACAGTTTCCAGAATAAAACAAAGCATCATCACAATCTGGTCATATTTACTCCATACTCTCCTTAGGATAAAGGGCATTGAGGAGTGGTGCAGAAGAAGTCAGCTGCCCTCTGTCTGTACCAGCTGACAATTGAGACTTTATGGGACCAGATCCTTATGTGGACACCAGTTTAAGCTTCTTGTTAGAATTTGAGTTGTATTTACCTGCAGGGAAAGATCCACTGACATTTTCTGCTCTTTTGATAGAGCAAATTCAGAACTACAACAAAGAAACCCATCACAAAAAATACTACTTTTTTCTTCAATTTGGAACTTTCACTTTTTTTTTTTTATATATTCGATTCCCAGTTACCCTTCCTTGGCTTGAAACCAAGGAAAATAGATCCATAACAGACAACAGAATTTGTGTTTCAGCATGAGTATTGAGGTACTACAAATCCAACTATTGCTGCTACACGCTCAGGGAGATCCTGATTGCCCATATGTTTCAATATGAACATTTATTTTGCCACCTATAATATTTTGCCTGAATATCAAATACTGTTTATCATTTTAAAGTGTCCATTTCTGAAAGGCAGAATGTAGTCTACAGATGAAATAAATCTTTTGGAAAAGAATTTTAACTGCATGTAAAATTTAATATAAATACAGAAGAATATATTTTCTAATATATATAATTAAATTAAGACTTGACTAAAAGAACTTCAGTTACCTGGCAAGTACAATCTAAGCTAATAATATCACAGAATGTATTGAGGTACAAGTTAAGATTCCTATGAAAGGAGCATGAATTTTCCACATTAGTGTTCATAGGATTTAAAATTATATCAGAATCAACTTGTCAACTTTTTAGTCTATGACAGAGTTTTCAGTTTAATTTCAAACACAACCATTTGTAGAATGAGAAATATGTTCTTGAAATAGGCCATGAAAAGAGATATTAAGGACAAAAGAAAAGTAAGGGTCTATAATCACTGGTTGCTACAGGAGTAAAATTAACATTTCTTCTGTCATGCCTGCAAGGGAAGCGAACACAGGATAATGTTAAAGGTAGCTTGATGTAACCTTTGCATTTTTTTATTCATGATAGTCTGTCAGGACTGGATATTCTCTTATTTTCCTGTTTCCCAAACAAATTTAGTGACTTTGGACACTGCTGTATTACGGCTGCACTCCAGAACTGTCCCTCAACACCTTTCATCAGGTTCTGGTTTGCAGGAGCTTCTTTGGAAAGTCCAAAAAAGTTGATCATTCTGTCATTTTCTATGTTATCATCAAGGTGTCAGTTGCTTGCCTCCATTTCACCCACCAGCACGATGCATAAACATACAGGCACAACACAGACACACTCCTTTCTTTGACACCCTTTTAAAGGTGAGCAATCTGCCATAGCTTAGTTTTGTCCCTTAAGCAATACAGAAAATGTGACTGATTTGAAAAGAATTATAGTATCATAAAATCATTTAGGGTGGAAAACACCTTTAAGATCATGAAGTCCAACCTAACACTGCCAAATTCATCACTAAACCATGTCCCTGATATCCACACCTACATGTCTTTTAAATATCTCCAGATCCCAGGATGACAATCCAACCACTCTATTGCACAGCACATTTCAATCCTTGATAACCTTTTTAAAGAAGGGTTTTATCCTAATATCCATTCTAAACCTCCCACGATGCAACTTGAGGCCACTACTCCTTGTCCTATTGCTCATTACCTGGGAGAAGAGACCACCTCCAACCTCACTACAACCTTCATTCAGATAGTCATAGAGAGTGATAAGGTCTCCCTTGAACCCCCTTTCTTCCAGGCTAAACAATCATAGTTCCTTTATTTGTTCTTATAAGCTCATAAGACTGTCCTGTACATCTTTCACCAGGTTTGTTGTCCTTCCAAGGATGCTTTTTTCTATTTTTTATACTTGACATTGAAATGCTGAAACTCAGTCGAAGAAGTTACACTACAAGAGTGGAAAGGTATGGATGACGCACAAGGGAAGGAAGAAAGCTGACTTTGGGGCTACATGTTAAAGATTTCAGAACAGACAAGATCAAACAACATTATTTGATATGGTCAGTGGTATCTAAACCAGTAGTACTTGAAAATTCACTTTGACACAAGGAACTCAACGTGCTGAAAAACTTTGTTCCAGGAAAGAAAAGAAAACCCATTAACTGTGCGCGCACAGGTTTGTGCATGTGCAAACATATTTGAGGCACCTTTGTCCAACACACTTCAAACACAGGTTGTCTGGCCAGCTAGCACTCACCGTGTATACTTAAATACCTCTATTTGTTTAGGAGATTTTCAGTTGTGGTTGTCACGGGATCTATCAACTGAAAGCATTAAGAAACGTTTCTTGATTCCAACTCCTAACATGCAATCAAGTTTTGTTTTTTAAGCAGACTTGCTACGTCACATTTTTGAGCTCAAAAAAATTTTTTAGAAGAGAGGGACGATGTAATCAGTGGATTTTTCTCTGCACTCTGACTCAAAGCTGAGTTACACCCAAGGAGCTTCTGTTAACACAGAGCTAAATTTCATGGAGAAAAACATTACCCTGTGTGTTATTAGAGAAGCAGTGATTCTGCTTCTACTGAGAAGCCAACATGCAAGACACTGGGCTCTGGGCTATCCCTCTAAACTCAGAACAGAATTCCTCCAGGCATTAAAACTTTTTAAAATCACTGCAAGTACTTTACAAGTCTCTTCAGGATTGCTGGACTCTGTACAGTTGTGTGGAGGGAGTCTTTCTAAATAGGATGACAGTGTGACTTTCCTCCTTTTCTTTCAACTTCCAGGGTTTACAGTATAAAATCTGCAAATACATGGGAGTGTGCAGCCACCACTGGAGCTTCTGGTACAGTGGAGAAGCAGACCAGGAGTAGATAAAGTGGTGAAAGCTGAAATGTTTCCAGAATTCAAAACAAGACCTCACCCTGTGAGAGTGGACAAACTTGTGCACACACCAGTGGCAGCCAAGCTCAAGTGACCACCTTAAACAGCACCTCTGGGCTATGTGGACCATTGATCTAAGCCAATGAAACACTTCTTATGGGAATTCACAGGTAAAAGGCACTACTAAACGGTGATACCACTCTAAGTACAGATATAAAAGATGAAGAACTACTTGAAAATATTCTACTGGAAAAAAATCAAGAAATGTTGCAAATTTCTTTTTTCTTAATATGTATAAAATATATTTGAAGTTGCGAAAGATAAAAAGGGCTATTTTTGAAGGGTTTTATTAAGAACAATTTATCAGTTTGCAGCCACTGAAATTAAAAATTTAGCAAATGCTTATTAACACATGAGGAAAATTTGGTGGAATATCCATTAGCTGCAAATAAAATATTAACAAAATGCTCATAAACACCATAAAAGTGTAGAGTATTACCACTGTCCCTTGAGTCACACATACAGTACAGATAAAGATGTCCTCTTCTGCAGCAGGATTTTGGAGAACTGCTCAGATTTCAACTCCATAAGCATTTTAAGAATCACTACTGTACTATGCTCTGGAACAGATCATCTTTGAAAACACACAAACCCAGACCCTTCCATAAAACATTTATATATACCAGTTTTCAATTTTGTTTTGAAGAGTTTGGATCACTGTTATGTTTATCTACTTTCTCTACTACTTTCTACTAGACCAGAACTCATTTTTTGAGTAAACCTCCTTCCGTTCAGTTTGACCATCCAGTTTAATTTGATACAACTTTTTATTTGTGATGATTGTCTTTCAGTGAAGTTAGAAATCCCCTCTAAATTTGTAAGCTCAGGCATTGTACAAGAAAGTCTGTATTTTTATATATATTCTATACTGGATTTCCAGTCAAACTACTTTATATCAGAATCTCCATTTACTTCATGAGCAAGAATATCTGTCTGGTAGGTAAAATTTCCAGATTTTTTACCAAGGAAAAAAACAGTTAAGTTTTCTCAATACTATCAAGCAAAATGAGTAGAGAAAACAGAAAGTACCTGGGAATGCAGGAAATCCACACTGAGATCCGTGTAATGAATCAGGCAGAGGAGAAAGTTGACACTGTCCTTCACCCCAGATGAATACACCAGGCACTATAATAATTGTGTCTCTTCTTGTCTAAATTATTATTAATTACTTATGAAATAGGGCACAGCTGCAACAAGGAGACAAAAAAGTCATCCTAAAGCAGTCAGCAGTCCAGCACTTCAACTCTTCCAGGCAGTTTTCAGGTGGGCCTGACATTTCCTTCCTCACCTTATTCCACAGCCCGTTGCATCCTCCCAAGGAACATGGCATGAAGAAAATCCCAATAGAAATTTTTGGTTTGGTGTCATCCAGTGAGATCTCTCAGGTTTCTCTCTCTCATCATCCAAATAGTCAGGATTTGAAGACAAAAGTCCATGTTTCAGAAACATCCCAGTCTACCTGCCCAAATTGTTAATCTGATTTTGCTTACAAGGCATTATTAATTTCCAGCCACTGAGTCTTGCCTCCCTAGTGTTTGTCAGCACAGTGGAGGATGAAACTAGTCCCTCTTGCCTCCTCACTGTCATGACAAAGATCATCCAACAACATGGTGAAGCTGAAAGCCCTTTCCCTGAGCAATGCACAGAGGTTTTGGAGGAGAGGATGGGCAGGTCAGGTACCATTACTCAGTTCCTGGCATTTCTACCATGATATCCAACAGGCAACACCTTCAACAAATCATTTGCTGTAGTTCTGTGACCATGAGCAGTTCAGAAACAATACTCAAATACCACATTTTTAAACTGCCCTCTCAGTCTTCCCCTGTGAAAATAAGGGATCTGTTAAACAGCCCCAAGTTATATAAATGTCCTTAGTCTCACAACTTGCATTTATGATATGTGCTCATGCAGAGCACTTAGAAAGTACTACTAAGGAAAAATGACAGGTATTTAAACATAAATGCCAGTCATAGGGAACCTGAGACAACACTGAGTGGTAGTTCTATGAAACGATAAGCCACAGACAATGTATATTCTGTGCCATGGCATGAGGTGCAAAGACAAACCGGACACATCAGGCCTTAAGGAGATACATCTGTTAGTGAAAAGATAGTCTTTGCCCAGCCTAGGCACTGGATTCTAAAGCACATGCAGAAAAGGAAATGTGGGTCTAAACTCTGTGAAAGCAAAATCACAAAAATCTGCTGGCTATGTAAGTGGATCCTTCTGCTGCTGAGGTTTTCTCCAGATTCATCTAAACTATGCTTCTACTCTCCAGGTTTAGTGAAAAATAATGACTATAGACTGGACATTTCCAGCAGGAGTAAATTTCATATTATTATTGTAGATGTGTTGCTATATTGAGAGGCAGTTTACTGAATACATGAGCTATAGCTGTCTGGATTTGGGGAAGAAAATACTTCTGTGAAATTCCTGTTTTGCTCACTTTTTTCCTTTTTTTTCCCCCCACAAAAAGCAAAGCTGAACCATTTGAAGAATGCTACTGTCCATCAGACAATGCAGCTGGAAGCATGCTTTCCCTTTTTGATAAAATTGTTGTGGAGAAGTTATTTCAAGCTTTCTGAGTTTAGTGAAAAATGGAGCAGGGGAAATAGTTTGCTTAAAAAACAAACTGTGTTCTGGTTTAATTTGACCATTTCCTCCTTTGCCCATAATTCTTGACAAATGTTGTGGGAGATGAAAATTAGAATTGTTTCATTGAATGAGGTTGGTAAAACAAGGAAAGTGGAAGTGGTTTCAGGCCTGAAAGATTACTTTCTTTTTGATCCACATGATGGAATTATTTGGTTTTATCCTTTTAAAATTTTCATTGAAGCAGTTGTAATAATTCTAACTAGATCTAGAAGGTACCCAATTTCCACTCCTGCATGTGGAGTATGGTGAAGGCAAGCACTTGTTGCAGAAATGTGTACCATCTGCCAGAGGACTCAAGATATGCCAGGTGAGAGAGGGCATGAGGCTGGGGAAATAGCAAGTTTCTTGGACATCAAAAAAGAAAGACCAAAACTTGTAAGAAGACATATTTGCTATCTTGGTAGAATAGGGACTTTAACTGTTTTGTTTGGGAGGCAGTCTTACACCAACACAAATGCCTTCTATGAACAATCCTGCTTTTATCCTATCCACTATGGACACTTAATTACAAATTTTCAGTTTTATGCTCTGATCAATTCCTCCTCCATTTTTGGGTTTTCCTCCAGCTGCCCCACTCTGGTTACCAAATATATCCTTTTAAAACCATCACTGAGGTAGGCATTTACTGAGTAGAAACTTCCTGTTGCAGTGGAATGGAATGATGAATGACCGAGAAGTTGTTTGAAGATATATAGAAGTCTCTCCATTTTTTGTGCATGTGGGAGATTCCCAGCAGTATTAATGAGCATATTGTGACTTCACTGAAAAGTGACAAGACCCGTATCATAACTAAACTGCTAAGTCTGCCCACCACAAAAACAAGAATAGTACAAATACCTATTTAACCCTGTATTCCAAGCAAGCGGATTTCTAAAACAGCAAGTCAGCCCTTAAAAATTGCTGTTTAACTGCATATGTCAGGTTGTAAAGCACTGATCCTATCTTCTGGGCATTTTAAGATCTACTCTTTGACATTCTTTAAAATGGTAACAGAAAAGGAAAAAATAAAATTAAAAAAATTAAGAAGACCCTCCACACATTGCTCTCCTCTGTAGACAAGATGGTCATTGGTTTTCTGAACTATCATTTCATTTGACATTTCCTCAAAAGCATCTTTATCAAGGAATTCAATAAATTATCAAGGAAAACTCTCTATTCCTTATGTAAAGTGGGACTTAAGTACTGCCTTGTTCATTATTTAAAGTTGCAGCAGCTGTTTAGGAAAATAGACAAACTGGTTTATATGTTTCTTGAATGGATTGCTTAGAAACACTGGTTTCTCTGGGTTTTCCTACTTCTTTTGCATCTCAAAAGTTTTTCACTCTTGCTTTCCTAAAATCCTCAGAGTATCAGAAGAAATGAAGAGTACATTGAATGACTTCCTCTTGAACAACAGGAAAATAATAGGACAGATAGTCTAAGATGGAAAGTCCAGATTCATTAAAGGTGTTCTGCTCTACTGAGGATGCTGCCAGCAAGTCAGAACATCATGGATAATGCTGGGTGATCCTTGGGTTTGAGGAATTTAGCCTACATAGTGGGAACTTACTCAGCTTACCCCTATTAACAGTAGAGCCATTCTCTGCATTTATCTTCAAGCCAGTCTGTGCTAAAACTGGGAAAGCATATTTACCTTAAGGAATGGAGTTTGCTAATTACCAAGTCAAACAAAACAGAACTGAACACCTGACCAGCTAAAAGGATATTAGTGCTGCCAAAAAGATAAATATAGTAAACTAGTATGGAGAGGAAGTTGGTGTTGTTATTCTGTAGCACTCCAGTTAAAATTATTTTGATCCAGTAGATTCTCACCATGTCCTGGTACCACACTGTTAAATTTACTATTTATAAGCATAGGGTACCTTAAAGATAAATGTCACCTTTACATAATGCTTGCCTCAAGTCAAATTAGTATAAAAGAAATAAAAATATTCACTGAAAAATTACAGAAAATAAATACAAGAGTTTATGAAGTCACAGGAAGAGAAACTGTAGAGATAATTATCAACTTAGTAGATTTGTCCTAAGAGTCTCCTTTACCATGTATGGGTCACTTGAACTATTAGATCCTCACATCTTTCTGTCAGTCATGTTCAGAACAGTGAACCAACATTTGAGTCACTTAAGGAAGCTTTGGGTCAACAGAATCCAGTTTTTATGGATGACTCTAACAACCCACACATTCGCTGGGAAAAAAATACAGCAGCTCAGATGTCATCCATTAAGTTCCTGGAATGTGTAGGGTATATAAATGTATATAAATGTTACATGTACCAGCCAGGAATGAGAACTTGCACTGCTGGACTTGCCACTCACAAACCAAGAAAACCTGCTTTGTAGTATCTCTGCTCATGATAGCTTTGGCTGCAGTGATGACAATATTGGGGAATTTGGGATCCTGCTGAGCATGCTGAAGCTTAGTACTAACACAAAGTTTTTAGATTTTAGAAGAGAAACTTCAACTCACTCAAATCTCAGCTGGAAGGAAATCCATGGGAAACTTCCATTAAGGGTAAAGGAGCAAGCAAGTGCTGGAAGTTTTTCAAGAATGCTCTCCTGGAGGAGGAAAAACCCCTTAAGGGTAAGGGAAGTAGATGAAGCAAGAGACCTTCTTGGTTTAACTGAGGCTTCTGAGTCAGCTCAGAACCAAACCAGAAGCATACCAGAGAAGGAAAAATGGAGAAATATCCATTGAGAACTACAAAGGTATTCCCAGGATGTGCAGAGATGCAGTTAAGCATCAGCACCCATTTCAGCTCAAACTGAATTTGGCCAGAGATGTCAATAACAACAAGAAATGGTTTTTCAAGTATGGAAACAACAAGGAGAAACAGAAGAGGTGAATTAGTAACCAACAATGCTGAATAGATTTTCAACACTTCCTTCCTAGCCATAGTCACCAGAATTATTGGGCCCCAGGCCCTGAGAACAAAAATCCAGGTTAATGCAAAAACAGAACCACCATCAATGAAGAAAAAGTTGGTATGTGAACTATTACAGGAATTTGATCCCTACAAATGGAAGGGCCCTGATGTTATCCAGCAAGGGGTAAGAGATCTGGCTGATGTCATTGCAAGGTCACTCTCCACAGCCTTAGAAAATTGTGGAGTTTAGGGAAAATCACAGAAGGTTAGCAGAAGGCTAGTATCACACCCCTCTACAAGAAGGGCTTAAAGGACTGCCCAGAAAGTTACAGCCCATCAGTGTTACTTCAGTCCCTGGGAAAGTTATGGAACAAGTCATCCTGAGGGCTATCACAAATCAAATTAAGCACATGGCTGGGAAAAACCAGACTGGATCACCCAAGGGAAAATTCTGCTTGAAAAACCTGATCACCTTTTACAGCACAGTAACATACAGTTGATGTGGTGTGAGTGTTGGATATTGGCTACCTGCATTTAGATTTTTGTATGCCTGGATTTCTCTAAGGCTTTAAATACTTTAGATTTCATAACTTCCTCTTAGAGAAACTGGTGTTTTACAATCTAGACAAGAGATTCATGCAGTGGGCGGTGAACAGGCTGACAGGAGGCACCCAGAGGCTGCTCCTAAATAACTCCTTTTCAGACTGGTAACTTGTCACGAGTGGGTTCCCCCAGGAATCGATATTGGACTCAGAACTGCTTAATATCTTCATAAATGATCCAGTGATAGGACCAAGTGCTCACTGATGAAGTTTAGAAGACTTGCATAAGTTGAAACAGTGGGTTAATGAGAACTTTATGAAGTTCAACGAGGACAAATGTAAGGCCTTACACTTTGGAAAACAAAATCCAGGCGTGCAGCACAGGCTGGGTTCTATCCATCTGAGGAGCAGCTGTGTGGAAAGGGACCTGGTGGTCCTGGCAGACAACAAGCAAATGACCAGTGTTGCTGCTGTGGCAAAGAGATACAACATGATGCTGGATTGCACCAATAGGGGCATCACTAGCAGAGATAAAGCAGTCATTATTCCATTCTACTTAGCACTTGTGAGGCCATACCTGGAATACTGTGTTCAGTTTTGGTCCCTTCTATGTTAAAAATATGTGGACAGGCTGAAAAGGATCCAGAGAAGGACCAAAAAGATGGCCAAAATACTAGGAGGCTTTCCATATGAGGAAAGGCTGAGAGAACGGGGTTTGTTCAACCTTGAGAAAATAAAGGTTTAAAGAAGATCTTATCACCAAGTTCCAGTATTTAAAGGGTGACTACAAATGAGATGGAGACTCCTCTTTTACAAGGAGTCACATGAAAAGAGGAGGGGCAAGAGATACAGGTTACTCCTGGGGAGATTACAGGTGAACACAAGAGGAAATATTTTCATTGAAGCAATCAACCATTGAAATAATCTCCCCAGTTAAGTAGTAGATTCCCCAACACTGGACACTTCTTAGATTCTGTTGGGCAGGGTGCTGGGCCATCTAGTCTAGACCATGCTTTTGCCAGAAAAGGTTGGACCAGATGATCCTTGAGATCCATTCCAATCTGGTATGCTATGATTCTATGATTTTCTTTGGCAATATTGATATCCCTCTATCAGTTGAATTGTCACTAAACTGTTACTTTGCTGAAGGTAACTGTTCATTTGCAATACAATGCCCACATTTGCTGTAAAGGCCTTTCCATATCCCAAACACTTTGTTTCATCTAAATTTTTTTTCCTATCTACAAGCATAGGGTGGTATGTGTGTCTCATTATGGCATCTCCTCAGAAACAAGGCAGGATCAATGAAGTGCTTGGAATGAATGATCCCAACTACGCTTCTAAAGAAAATCAAGTAATCCAAAAAGTGATTAACCCAGACTGACAAATATATCCAGATGATAAAGAATTTTATATAAAGAAATTAAATCAAGATTCCTAGATTATTTAAACCCTTTAACATTTACATTTGTTGTACCTCCATTCAATGAACACTTACTTGTCTGCGAGAAAAGACAGCTGTCCTCTGAGTCAGAATCTGAATCAGGTAGGCTTAATCTTTAGGTGGTTGGTCTTCTTTAATAAGCAATAACCTCTCCATCGCAGGAGTTTCTCCAAGAGGCTTATTAAAGTCAAAATTCAATAATGGAGTGTTAGTGGAATCTCTGTTCCTACATGCAGAATGGTGGTAAGGTTCTATGATTTTAATAATGTCTGAAATTCTGTTGAGAGTATGAGCATGACATCCCTTGCATTAAGCAGCAGAAAAAAGCCAGGAAGCACTCTGCCAAATAAGCAAACCCAAAAAATATAATTCATAGAAACTCAAAATAATCTAAGGCCAATACTAATGTAAACTTGGGACATTAATGCATAGAATATGCCTTTGAGTGCATCTCAGATTTGCAATCAAATTGCAGTTCTGAAGGACACTGCTATTATAGCCCAATCATAATGTCATATATGAAGAATTTTCTTAGAGAAGCTTGGAAATAATTTCCACACTGAGTCTTCAAACTCCTGTGTAAGCATTTCAAACAAGAAACTGTCAGTAACCATCTAACTTGAGTACTGAAGCACTTGTCTGAGACAAGAGCAATACGATGCCACCATACAACTTGAAGTCATACAGATAGATCTTGTTTGCAAAGGATGAGGAGATGCTGCAGCTTTATTGGAAGTACAGTAGAACAGGTGGATAGCTGGATATACTAGTCATACTTCAGAGCACAGAGAATAAGGAAACAAGTGTGTGCGTGTGTGTGTGTATATATATATGCACACACACGTATACATAAACATACAGTGTTTACATATATGTTTCTGATGGTTAGACACTTTACTAGAAATGTCATGTGCAGAAGACTAAATGGAATTATCTTTTTTTGTTTTTCTCTCCAGATACCTGCAGAAAAGAAGCGGCTGTAAATATACCAGAAAAGTAGTAGTTTTCCTAGCAGATGAGAAGTTATTTGGAAACATACTATTGCCTGAAGCAGAAAGTTGGAGACCAGAGAAGAACCACCCCATCTCACAGCCAAATTCATAGTGAGTGTCAACATCAGATGGATTGTTATAAGAAAACTCAAACAAAGCTTTAGATACAGTATAAGATAGAATCTGATTCCTGCTGAAACATATGAAGACACCTATCTGTATTATTGATTAATGAGTCTAGTTCAAAGAAGAAATGGTGCTAAGGAAACATTTGCAGAGCCCAAGGAGTGTGCTTGGTCATTGATATTACATGAAAGTACAAAAAGTGATGCAATCTATGACTGTTTCGATGTTTGGAGGGAGACACCAGTAAAGCTTCTTGGAGATACACCTGAGGATCTAACAGATGCATTCATTCCAAGAACATACTGAAAAGTCACAAGAGAAAATTTTCAGCTGGGCCCAACAATAAACCAACCTCCACAAATTCCTGCTTGTACAATAGAAAGAGGAATGAGAGAGGCTGCATAGCAAATTTCTAGATGCCAGATGCAAATTACCTTACTGACATTTCATCAAGACCACTGAGAGGAAAGTAATCTTCCTAAATTTTCTCATGAAAAGGACACATTACTGGGTTTGCCTTCCATGCCTTCATAATGGCCACAGAAAACTAAGTCAAGTGCAGAAGGTACAACTACCCTTGTCTCTGTCATTGCTTCAGCTGGCATTTGCCCAGCACAATCATAGTACCTGGATAAGAATCACTAAAATTCATTAATAGCTCCTTTCTTTGGGGTAAATGTATAAAACACATATGCTATACGACTGTCATAACCTTTTTGGGGTACAAAATGTCAACTTTGAAAACAAGACAAAGGTAGCACCTTTAGAATTCATGAAATCACACTTACTAGATCCTGTCCAAACTGGGAAAAGAATTCTTTCCCACCTTGCAGGAAATCACTTGCAATCTGTAATCCCATACAAGAACACCAGCTGGTGTCACTGAATGACATTATCAGATCTGAAGTAAGGCTGAGGAAGTTGGCTCTGAACCGCTTCCACCTTGCAAAGGCTGCATATTCTAGCACTTACCACACATGTTGCATGCAAGTCATTCAGCAAGGACGCTCTGTCTAACAAGCTGTAGCTGGGTGATTGTTGCCAAAAGACTCTGAATCATGAGCAGACTGAGACCGCTGGCACCTACAGTTATCCCAAAGCTTAACAGATGCAATTCCTGTTGAAGCAATGAATGTACATGTGTTGGGAAAGGTCTCCTACCTGGACTGTGAAAGTTGCAAAAGAGCGCTCACCCAAAAGATGAGGCTAACTTTTTACCATAATGTGCAAGGTAATTTCAATGAAAGTTTTGCAGGAGAAATAAAATATAATTATTATATGATTTAAAGTAATATGGATAGGCTGGGATTTACCTCCCTGAACTTTAACTTTAGACTTTCTTTATAGACAGAATAAGATATTAACCCTCCAGATGGTGGCTCATTCCATCCCTGTCGGGAGGAATGAATCAAACTCTGGTTTTAGTGTTTCTCTGTTAATTACAAAGAGGACCCAGATAATTAGCTCATACGTACCAGCCTTTTGAACACAGGTGAATCCTGGCCATTCTGTGTTCCAGATGCAATATAGTTCATCCAATATTTTTTCATAATGAAAAGCTACTCTTAATCCATATCAATGTATTGTCTTCTTAGGGCTATACAGAACCAATTAGGACAATAAAAGTATACCTTAAGCAGCAAATAATGAAACTATAAAAATAGGTAACTAGACATTGTCTCTGCTCATCAGTTGCTCTACAAAGTTTACTCTAGCTAATCATCATAATTATCATGGCCAGGCTTCGTGAATGAAGATTTGGGAAGGGCTCTATCCAGGTGGGTGGTATCCTTCAAGCCTTCACAGTGGATGTTTTAGGTGAGGCACAGCATGCGCCAAACTGGCCCAACCCTTTAAATCCTAAGGTTCATCTGCCACGGCCTAGCAAACTTGGATGGTGACAGTGAAGTCCTCAGGCCTAGAACCTACAGCCTCCCGTATTCCCAGGAGGTCTCCCATCCAAGTACTAACCGGGCATGACCCTGGTAAGCTTCTGAGATCTGACAAGATTGGGTATCAGGGTGGCATGGCCGTAGTTATCTCTGGCTTATAGAAGTCAGGCTATGCAAAGCCTTCATCTCAGGTGGTATAAATAGTTAAAATTTCTGGCCTGTGATCAGTAACTGCAGAATTGCATCAATTCAATAGTATTTAATTTCCACAGTGAATTCAGGAATCATGAAAGGAAATGCATGGCTTTGAGAAAAGCAAAAGTTTTTTTCCTAAGCAGCAATCATTGGAAAATGTTTTTCCGATTTTTGTCTATTCTTCTGCCATGAATCATTCGTATCTCAATATTTTCCATATTTATTCAATCAAGTGTTATTTTATCCAGATTTATGGTAGGTAAACTGGTTATGCTGAGCAGAGCATGATTGTTTTCTCATGGTTTAAAGCATTGCTGATTTTTATCATACACTCCATATAAAAAAATCATCTTTCTATTGTGAACATACTCAGGTATTATCTTCTAGTTATTTCCATTTTTCTCCTGCAGTTTAAGATGTAGCTCCTCAAAATGGATGACATTTATTGTCTCTTCTTCTAACTTAGTTTTCCACTTCAGCTACACCTACTGCATTTGAAACAGCACAGTGAGAAAATGAAACACAACATCTTGAGCTTCCTGCTATCTCATCTTTTGACTTGCTCTCTAATTTCTTTATAAGAGGAAGATCTTTTGCTCCGTTATTTAGTATACAGAGTAGATTCATCATCTCTGAAATTGGTTCCACAAAATAGGTATTGCTTTTTTTAAGAAGTCCTCCATTAAAATCTCTCTCATGTTTTGTATTCTGTGAGACTTCTTCACATGTAACTACCCAGGGAAAAAACCTTGCCACCTGTTCCAAAGCTGAAGCAGCATGCTGAAAAAACTGCATCTCCCTAAATTCACATGTCCCAAAGAGAGTGGGATTAGATGGTCACACATATAGCCAGCTTTGGTTGTTAGGCAATACTGGGAGAGTTTGAATATTTATAAGGGAACTAGAAAACAGGCAGTTCCCTCCCTTTTCCTCTGCTCTTACCTCCATTTGGATTCTTTTACTTGAACTATTTTGAACTTGCAATAAGATACAGTGTCTTCCTTATGTGGAATGTGGTAGCAAGAATGTGGGAAGAACACTTAGGAAAGAAAAATCCTTTTTTGTACTTCAGACTTGGGGCTTTTGTTTGGGGTTTGTTTCAGGGGATTTTTTTGTGTGAGGTTTTTCTTTTTTTGGTTTGGGTTGGTTTGGATTTTTTAGTTCCCCAGGTTGTTAAGGATAGGGGTAAGTATCAATCCCTCTGATATTTCTGTTCAGGAGAAGTTCACAATTAAATGTTCGCATCTAACCAGCCTACGTGTTCACTGAAAAGCTGCAGTTGTGCTGGATAGTTTTCTTTACAAGGAAAATTGGAAACTGGCAGGTTGCTACCTGCAAGTTTGATTGTTTCTATTTTCTTATGTGTAGACAGACTCTTGGAAACTCCATAATTGTATTCTCTAACGTCCTTGGAGTTTCCAGGAGAAGATGGAAAAAGGCACATGAAGACATGAAAGTCAGGATTCCGTCTTCTGGAATTTGCTCAGCAATTTTTACTTTCTGTTGAAGGGTAAAAAGGCAGTAAATTGAAGACAGAAATCCTAATTATTTTGAAAACTTTCTCCAATTTAAATATATGTGTGCATATGTTTTTCATGCAAATTTGGGATGCCCTTTTGGATGCAATTTTCCCCTGGAAGTAATTTTCACCTTCTGGACACCTCAGATATTCAAAGGGGAAGGCAGACCTATTGCCCTCCTCCCTGTTAGTCAACAAAATCTTTACGTGCCTTCATATACAACTTCCTTACTTAGCCATATTTAGCTAAATGCAGAAATGTCCACCTGGGAGTTTCTGCAGTATTGAATTTGGCTTCTAGGAATTCATGATTCATTTGGATAGATTACTGCAGTTTGTGAAAGACACCATTAATGTGGCCTAGAGACTATGACCTGTGCAGTTGGGTAAGCTATCTCCCTTTAAGCACAAAAGAATGAAAACCAAATCATGTCCCTACCAGCAGTGAGTATTTACAGAATTGCATAAGGTTATGTTATTCATTATATTCAGCCTAAACTGTGCATATGTACTCAACAGACTTTGTAGTTACTTCAGAGGAAAAGCAATGCTAACAAAATTGTCCCATGATCTCAGAACAGTGGTTCAAAACTGTACTAATCCATGAGGATGCAAAATGGAAAAGCATTCCCATTTTCTTGCTGTCTCTGAGTGCACCCCAACTTTCCACCTTAAAGGGTTCTTTAAAGTTTTTTTTCCATTTGCTTATGGACTCCGTATTGTTTTTTGCAAAACTTAAAGCTGTGACAAGCTGATCTTAGAGCTGATTGATACATGCTGCTGGCATGGCTAGCACAAAAGGATAGGAATCTATCTAGAATCATCTGGTTCACTTGAGGTAAAGTAAATGCATTTTTGATTGGATGGTTCCCCGTGAATCAGAAACTGTTAGTTTTTATTTTGAACTATCTCTTTTGGTTTTTTTTTTCATTTGAACTGAGGCTCCACCCTTCATTCATAGAGGAGTTTCTCTTTCAGTTATAAAATGCTTTTAAACTTTTTTATTTAGTCATGAGGAGAAATATTTTGGTGGCATCTTTCCATTCCTGGTATTCACGCATTCTCTAAGTGATTTTATAATACAGCTGCAACACAGAAAAGCCTGCAACAAATTTCATACAAGACAATTCAGTCCCCCAACCCAGTGCCTCCCTCTTCTGAAAAAATTTGTATAAACTGGATAGCTTCTACAGCAGAATACATGTATCTCTAAGAAAGAAAACTGAAAGCAGACTCCATATACTGTAGTTTATTACTATTTTCTGGGAAAGTAATTATGGTGAGACAGATAGGTTCTTTCACCTTTCTTTATATTTCCTGCCAAGAACAACTTCCCTCTGTTATGATACTTATCTGATGGATAGAACAAGGTGTTTAATGAAAATGTCTTTCCAGAGGAAAATGGTTTCTTAAAAATCTTCATTTCATTAAGTTTCCTGCTTCATATCCAAAATTGCTATATGTCATGAAAACACTGGTGGTGTTTTTGTTTTTACTGGTGGTAGTGCAGGTGAACCTGCACCTCCAGTAACACCCATCATAGTGCAAGACCTTTGATTCTGTCTCTGCTTCCCTTTTGTCCCTACTCTCTCAGGGCCATAAAAACTTTGTATGATTGCATTGCTATATTTCGGTATCCCTCACTCTCTGTCCCATGGGTACAGGAAGGGAGTGATGACTTTACAGGGTATGAACACTGTAAAGACAACTGTGGAGGAGAGAAATCCTAAACTGGACACATGAAGCAGCTGCACCCTATTTTATGGAGAAGATAATCACCTAATCAAGCCCTGTCAATGTTTCTCATGGATGTGATCCATGAGGAGCCTAGACATGCATGGACATAGCTGGTGATTGCAGTAGGATTCTGATCACCATCCGCTGTCCTCCATGTTGGCACAGTTGAACCTTCTGTGGACACAGAACTAACAAGCATAAGAGAGAGCATAAAAAAGAGAAAGAAACTCTCCTGACCGGTGTGGGAGCCAGGTAGCCCATGGCAAAAGCTGTTGACCATTGTGTTTGGAAGAGTCCCATGCACAAGGACTACTGTTCTTAAATGTTTCTGACTAGTCCTATTAAAACTATTATTAAAATCATAGGGCTACATAAACAGCTTGAAGAGGTAAAATTGGTGTCCTTTGTTACTAGGATCAAAGACCCACTTTCACAAAGCCATTCTAATAGCTTGTTATCCCTTCTTTATTCATAACATCTTGTCTTTCGCAGAGAGTATATGCAGATTTTAAAGGTATCAATTTTGAAAATGCTTATATTCCCTTAGGTGTACTCTCTAGCACCTTTGGAGCTTCATACTAAATTAAAACATTATGTTGTCACATGTATACTGCTATACATTAGAAGCATTTGTTACGCTGGTGAAATATTCTTATTTCTTCATCTTGCTTCCACATTAATACTATTGGTTATTTCACAAAGACTATATAAAAATATCAAGAATCTGCAGCATCAGAACACGAACAATCCAAATTCATAAATGTTTCAAGAAAATGCTTTCATCATGCAGTTTTAAGCCACTTCCAATCCAATAATTCTACATACCCCAAAGCAGTCTCTCATCCCACTCACCTAAAGGAAGTGTTAACTTCCAAATCAATGACAAATCATTACATGTCAACTTACACAAGTTCCTTTATGCAGTTTAAGAAATATCCTAAACAACTAGGCCTCCTGAGGATCCACTTCCTCTTTACATGCATTGTTTCTGGTGCCAAATTCAGTAATCATAGAATGCCTTGGACTGGAAGAGGCTGGACAATTTAGTTGGTAGGTGCAATAGTACTGGTGCTACAACATGAGTTTGTTTGAATTCCCATATTATCCCTATAATTCAGTGCTGAAAAACAAACAAACAAAAAAGAACCTGTACAAAATCAAACAAAACCAAAATACAACAAATCCCAGCCTCACAGGGAATTAATCATGTCTGCTATTTTGCTTTTTCCTGGAAGAAGCATAATTCTCAGAATTTTGATTCATTTCAGTAAATAAAGCAGTGCTTTAGAAGTTCCTCTATGGAATTAGCTTTCTTCCATTATCTAAGAAAGATAAGCCCTGAAAGACATTTTTCATAACTTTTATACATGCTTTTATGTAAGCCTGTATTCACTATACATTATCTAAGAAGGGTAGTCATCACAGTGACTGCAAGAAATGGCCAATTATTGATAAATTTGGGCAAGGAAACAAATTTTACAAAGGGAAAGTCACTTTTTCAAAAATTTTCATGTGATAAAGGCTTAGCAGTTCTGGAGAAGGAGAAGGAGAAGGCATGAAAAGGGAGAGAGCTTAAGGAAAGTTGTATGATGTAATAATTTTAGATGTAACATATGGATAGATGGGTAGATACATAGACAGACGTAGATACATCATTCTGTGCTTCTGTAGGGTGCAAGAGTGAAGGACCATGTGTTTCCTCTCCAGATTTTTTGTAGACTCCCTTTAGGTACTGAAAGTCTGCTATATAGTCAACAGGGAGCCTTCTCTCCTCCAGGCTGAACAATCCCAACTCCTTCAGCCTTTTCTCAAGGGATAGGAGCTCCATCCCTCTAAACATCTTGGTGTCCCTCCTCTGGACTCCCTCCAAGAGGTTGATGTCCTTCCTGTGCGGGGAAGCCCAGAGCAGGATGCAGCACTCCAGGTGGGACTGTTGAGGCTCTGGTTCCCTCTCAAGGAAGCTAAAAAGATTACCAGCATGAGCCCAGGCACTGGCCTTGCTGTACAGGAAAGATCATGGGCAACTCATACATAGCAAACCATAGCCAAATGGGCTTCAGCAGTTTCTAGGGAAAACTCAAACTTATTTTCCAAGAATAATTCAAGACCTAAGTTATTGTTTTGCATTTTCTTCCTGTGACGGCAAAATTATCCAAGAGGCAGCACATTTCAACACAGGAGGGAGGCCCAATTTTAGTTGCTTGCTGTAGTGGATAAATCTGACCCTATGGGATAATAAAGATGCAAGGCTTGTTCAATGTGCCATACAAGAAAGACCTTTTACATATAGAATAGCAATTTAAGTATTCATTGAGAAATCTGTAGAACTCTTCAATAATACAATTACAGACATAAATGATTCATAAATAGCCATGAGGAAATAAAATTGGAAATACATGAAAATTAGCAAAAACATATTAGAAAATAAAATTAAATTAATAAAAGCATTATTTCATATTAGATTTATTGCAGACAGATAGCAATATACAGACAAGAAGACTATTAGAGGTGGCTAGTGAAACAAAGGAGAATGCTCCATCCAAAAACACCCAGTTTTTCCTTTTACTGCAGATCTCAGAATTTTTTTTTCAAAGAAAAAAGTATCATCACTGTCATGTTTCAGACGGGCAAACTAAGGCAGAGCAATGTTAGGTGACTTGCAAAGAATTAAGAAGCAGCTAAGTGAGACACAGATTCCTCTGACTGATTCTTCTGCCAGGGAAGAAGAGTATAGGCAGAGCTAGAAGTTCTCCTCATGCCTAGCAGTGGGAGGAATAGGTATGACATATGATTTCACCATCTCATCTAATTCTATATCTTAATGTTCTTTCCCTTAATATTTCTCATTTGCTTCCAGAAAATACAAGATATAGATGGACAATTGATCTCATCTAGCTTCTTCTTGGGCTGTACTCTTAGACATACCTTCTTTAAAATTTTAAGAAAGAAAAGTTTGAATGCTCCATATTTTAATGACTGAAAATCTCAGAATCTTGAGACCCATTTATACTGATTTTTGGGAAACTACTAGCAATCATCCTGAGAGAATAAAAAAAAAATAATTTCTCAAGGAGACATAATAGAAGACAGACTTATGAAAATTAATTCCAACAATGTGACATTTCTATTGCTGCCTGGTTACATCCTGTACAAAAGAAATGGCAATTTTTTTTTTTAATAATCGCAAAATTATAAAAAATGGTTGATTGTGGAAACATTGGCTGATTCTAAAAAGTGGCATGTGGATCAGTTTGGTCTTTGATGAAGACAGGACCCTGGAAATGTCATGGTTTTACTAGCTCACAGTTTTTAGGTGACAAGCCAAGGAGTCACTAGGCTAGCAGCAACTTTAACTGATATGTTAGAACAATGGACTCAGAGGACTGAGTGCAATGGAGGCCATTCCTTGCAAATAATTTACTCAAATGGGGAGCTCAATTTCTGTTCAGGACTTGGATATGATATTACATTTAAATTAGCTATACAGTGCTTCCTAACTACTCACAGCAAAGTGCCCTTTGTCAGGAATCTCAAGACATAATCTGCTCTTTTGCCACTTGGTGATTCCAGATAGGAGCAAACACAGTGTTCCTACTAATTTTTTCACTTGTAGTAAGTGAGCATCTGTGCTGGTTTTCACTCACTGCACCCATTGCTACTTTACTTGCAATGATACCTTTTTGCCTGATTCTGCACTGCAGGACAGTAACAAAAGGCTCTGGCCTCTTTTATTTTGGCTCCAAAATTTTGAAAGCTATTCAGGCATAAGACAATGCTTCTTCAATCCCTATTCTTCTGCTTTTTTAAGTCCCCCTCCAGCCTTGCATCTGAGCAGCTGCAAGTACGTCTCCCACCCTAATGGTGGCAGAAAAACCCTACACTTCACTCCATTGACTGCAGATAAAGGAGACTGCAGCGGGGGGGGGGGGGGGGGGGGGGAGAAATGGGGCACATGCTGCCACAGTTCGAAAGAAAATAAAATTAAAAAAAAAAAAACAACTGGAAAACCATTGACAAAGAGAGAGCAGCTCAATAGATCATTGTGAGGGAAAAGATTACAACTGTTTAATTTAGAGAAGCACTCAGAAGTTACATAAAAGACTGAGCCAAATCTATAAATGATAAAATCAAGAGGCCCTATTGCACACATCCCCCAAAACTAGAAGAAATGTCATAAAAATCTTTCCTAACCCTTGGAAATCACTGTCAGAAGACTCGGTATTTTAGCATGATATAACAACAAAACCAAAGCTGTAATTTTGTGGATGTCTCCTAAACAATTATGATAGATAAGGAATGAAATGGGTATGTTCACATAACTGATTTACAGGTAATATTTAAATACAAGTGTTTCATTAAGAACTGAGTTATAATGTGAGCAATATTTTTGAAAATTCATTTTAGCAAACAATTATAAAGTTCCCTTGGCATGGTCAGCTTCTGAGTCAGCCACAGCTAGTCATGCATCTCCTACACTCATCCTACATTATACAATCTGACAAGTAAAACTAAACTGGAAACAAATCAATCACTTGATGCTTACACAGATTATTTAAAAAATAAAACCAAAACAAAACAGTGTTTCTGATGACAAGTCACAGTCACAAATTAAGGCCTTACATCACCCTCCACCCCTCCATGATAATGATTTGATGATACATCAAATGCATCATCCTGCCTTTCATGTGGCCAGAAAAGAACTTGTTTTCTAAGGAAGAAAAAAAAAAAGGACAATGCAGAATAAGCAACTCAGAATCTGTTTGGTTTGGATCCACCTGTAGTAAAATGCAGTCATCACTGGTTAATGTTAGTAAAATTTTCATTCCTCCTACTTTATAAGTGTGTACATCTGTCAGATAAATTGATCTCTTGCGGTAGTGACAGGAGCAGCACCAAATTTTTTCCTTATGATCAAAACATGCTGAGTGATTATAACTTACCAAATGTGGCATCAAGCCTGAGCTCCCAGAAGTGTATTGATATAATTTATTTTCACAAATGCTGGAAATAGGATAAGGGACAATCAATGCAAACCTGGAGCTCATTCATATCAGTAACAGTAGTCTGATACTGCTGATGTAATCCTGGGAAGACTCAGAGAATTCATGAATAAACTTAAGTTCAAGATATATTTGAAATGTGTTAAATTGGGTAAAATGTAAAGACAGTGTGCAAAAGAAATCCCTGTCCTCTTGCCCAGGTAGCAACTATACTGTCATAATGCCCATGATGTAATAAATACAGCATCATCTAAAGAGTTAGTTTGGAAGGGACTTCTGGAGTCACCTAATTAATGCTAGAAATCCTGGAACACAATGTTATACAGATTAAGAGTCATATTTTTTATTCCTTTCACTTCCTTTTGATCCAGATAGTGCTTTCAAAAACATCATATTTTTCCCAAGTTTTTCCTCCATCCTAGTTTGATTGAGTTTCTACCTCCTTTTCCACATCCCACTTGTTCAAGGCAATAAAAAAGCAAAAATTCCATTGTAAATGTCACAACTGAAAACACATTTGTGAAGTGGACAAAATGGTTACCAAAGACAGAAACACTGTAAAGAGAACAGTCAAAAAGCAACAACCACCACTGGAAAATAACCTAAGTAAAACAAACGTGCCACTATACATTGTCTTAGGATCACTGAGTAGGAAATAGGCATTTGTCTCCAATCATGGCCTTAGGCAGTAAAAGCCCCTGTGCAATGCTGAGCAGGATCCTGTAAAGCTGACATCAAAGAGTGGCTCACCCGTGTCTGAAAGGTGCAGACAGGGGTCAGTTCTGTTACTGCCAGTGGTGATTTAATACACACGTGTAATTGAAAACACAAATGGGAGCTTGTGTTTTTTGTCTTTAGCAGGGACCTTTTGAGAATGGCACCATGTGACTGGACAAAGCACAAAAGCACAGGTCGACCCTGCAAAGAAAGACTTGCAGAAATGGGACAGGGGAGTTTCCCTCTGTAGAAACTCAAGAGCTTCCTAGCAGATCCAAAACATGCAGCTCAAACTCCTGTTCCTGAGAGAGGGACTGTCATCTTGCATGTAAGAATCCACAAAGCAAGAGATACAGTTTGAACCTGTATAATGTTTATCCTCATCTGTCAGGTAAAGGATATTAAATGCCTCAAAGGTCTGAGTGTTTAGAAGAGTCCTGAAGTCTTTACAATCTGATGCTCCTTTAGAGGTGTGACTGTAACTCAGGATCTTTGCCCTTTAATAAAGAAGTCACTCTTCTAGACCCTGAAAAGGCTGCTAGCCTTCAAGCTTCTGATGGTCATGAGAAACAGAAGCTAAATGTGCATGTCATGTAGAAATACTAATTTCATCAGAGGGTTTAAGCTGTTTTGCTACTGTCTAGAGTTCTTAGTTCCTTCTCTGCAGAGCAGTTGTGGGTTCCCCTTCATGATATTCCTTTTTTATTTTCTATGTTTTTATTGTGTCACATTTGATTGGTTTGGCCATTAATGTTGTTCAATTTAGATCAATGGCAGTTTCAGCATTACTTTGAATAGCAGCAGTCCCACACCTGAACAGTAAGCCCCAGTTTATTCAACTACACTTTTTACTGGAATTTTTCATACCCTATTCATTCTTGTTGAACCGCCATTAATTCTGCATTATCTGTTTTATGATCAAGTACCTGGAAAGTAAATATAGCTTTTGAAGTAAGGTAGAGCTACTAAAATAAATAATGACATTTGTAATTGCTTCTATATTATTACTTATCCTCCAGCATCCTCCTATTTTTGTTGTCTTGTCTTATGCAAGCTGCAGATCAAGCAAAAGACTATATAAATCTGCCAAAAATTCGTTCATTAAATTGGTTCAAGATCTCATTCTTCTAACTTTACTTCATAGACTAAGGCAAAATCTTTATAACTGTGAATTTTTAAAAGCCCCCAAGACAGCAGTCATATGCAATATTGTTGCAACATTTATTCAGAAGATGGACGATAGAGTTGTATAAGCTAACCACAACATTTTGAAATACCATCTCTTGCTCCATATGACTACTGTAGGGGCTGCCAAACAAGAACAGAGTGTAGGAGGAAGATCTTCAAAAGCTGTTAGCTTTTGACTGAAATCAATAAAATCCAGTGGGCAACTCTTACAAATGGAAGGTTCTCCATGTGTACTGTAGGTTTCCAAAAGACTTGCTGAGTTAACATGCTGCTGGACAGAATATTACACCTTGAGTTTCCTATTCTTTTAGGAGATAGCAGTGTTAAGGTCAGGTAATTTACCAAATTTAAGCCTAACCAGTGCTTTCTCAAGGGACAATACACAAAATACTGTTTTTAGAAAAGAAAAGGAAGTCTTCTTTGCCAAGAATCTGAAAGATATTACTGTGCTGTGGCCACATTTTGACATCAAGGGCTTCCTTCCATCTCACAGTTTTCCACGAATTTCAATGTTTATCTCATGTCACTAGAGTACTTTGGAGAGGAGAAATGGACAGACACAGTATTCCGTTTATTAGTTTTCTCCAGGGATAAAAAATCTTCAAGTATAACTTCCAATATTTTTTTTGTTTTATGTTGGTTCATGTTTGATCTGAAAAATCAAAATTATGTACACATTTTTGTACCCCTGGCTAGCTTTAGGGAAGCCCATTGCTTTGCCCACCCCTTCTGGGATTTAGTTTTGTATGCACATTTGATTTTCCTAGAAATCTGAGTTTTCTTTTGTCTGATATGAACTGCACGGCTGTGGCAAACCCACACAGTTCAGCATGAGGTTGGAAACTGTTGCTATCATAGTGCCAAGAGATAATTAACTCAGTAATGTTAACACACATGCTTGGCATTCATTATCAGAACAGGGTGGGAACAGAACGCGACAAGATTTCCACCACGGTTGTCTCCTGACCCTGATGTCTGCTCTGTCCCAGCTGCCCACACATCCACTCTTTCTCTGCAGCAGTGGCATCAATTTGTTCAGGTATCAGTGAGCAGAACCACAGGTGCCAAAAAGCACTACAAGAAACACATACGACTGTGCTGCTTCTTCTTTCAGGACACCTTTCCTTCTCCTGTCTCCCTGACCTCTATGCACTGTCCAGCTCCACTCTTCTCTCAGTGTTGACCAACAGAACCTGGAGGCTGGTTTCCCACTTCCTAGGAAGAAGAAAGGATGCTCAGAAGGATGCACATGACAATCTCTATCTTTAAAATGAAAGCTCACTGAAAAGGCCAGAAGAAGTGATATTTAAATGCCTGTGGTTCTAAAGCTCTGTGCCAGAAAGCTACTGTTTTCTGTGTTTGGTGCATTTGGCTGAGGAAGGCTGAAGTGAGTTGTCTAAATCAGAAGACAGCTTTGCATACAGGGGGTCTAAATGGCACACAAACATTTCATTATTGACAGTGTAAAAGTATGTAAAATGCCCTGTGCCTCAGAAGTGGCTGAAATCTACCTCCTTGGAAGTAATATCTATGGAGTTTATGGACTCCAGCCACAAATCTTTCCTTCCCAGCAGCTCCTTTTAGCCCTTGATCATGAAGTTAAAAAATCAGAGAGATGTAATTGTTATTAATTATCATTCATTCATCTCTTTTTCCTGATGGTTGCCCATTACATGGTAAAAATTTTAGATGACCGAGCAATTCCTAGACAGTCTGGATGACGTAGCATTTACCCAAAAGAGTAATTTATGCCCAGTTCTGCTTATCTGGAGGGTGTTTTATACAGTAGAAAGGAAGAAGACAATTCCTTAAAAACGAAACAAAAAATACAAAACAAACAAACAAAAACCCACCACAATCAAACAAGAACATCCCCACTGTTAAAAAAGAGAGACAAAAAAAAAAAAAGAGAGAGATTAAGTCTAGCATAACATATGCCCTGAAGTAGAAGATACTTGATATTATTACTATTGAGACTGTAGTAGATTTGGTTAATTTTTCATATTATGTAAACTGACATTATTTTTACACAATGCATTTTCTAATATGCACCAATTAAGCAGTCTCCCAAGGGAGTAAAAGGAACTCTTTCTCACTTGGAAGTAGAACCAGTAAACCAGAATGGAAGTCATAATATAAATCTTGAAGTAAAAATATTTTTTGAAAATTGCACACAACAAACCTTCCCTGGCCCAGGAGCAACAGAAAATATGTTAATATATAACAGCAAGTATGTTACTATCTATGGGAGGAAAAAAAAAGAAAACAAGGAGAGTAAACCTAATGCTTCTGAAAAAGCTACGAGAATGGAAGATTTTATAAAAACACTAGCAGACCCAGCAGTTCTGGTGCAAATTCATTGAGTGAATATGAAATGGTATTGGAAAGCTTTGAAAATCAAATTCTAAATGTTTGTGTCTGAGATGCTGGACAGTCAGTCCATTTGGAAAACAAGTGGCAAGTCCTCATTTCTGAAGTCGGTGTGCACCTACAGCTCTTACCCACTTTAACCTGGATAAAGAAAGGATCCTTGCAATTCAAGCCTTACACATCTTTGGCTACAGAAGTAATGACTGCTAGTAAACTCTGAGTCTAATTTTATCAATATTTTTGAATAAAATGTACAGACCTGTAAGAAATTCATAATATCTCAAAGAAACCAACCCATTCCTATGCACGTATATTTAACTCTTTTAACCCTATAGAGCCAATATTTAGTTATGATAGAAGAAAGAGAGATAATTTCAAAGTTAAAAGGGAAGAATTAAAATGCAGAATTTCAAATCACCCTGACTTGCATGATGCAAACCATGCTCACTGCATATCAAGGAAGTCAGTCTAGTTAACATCAGTATATGCAAGATTTGGATCAACTGCAAGTCTAATACCACTACCTAGAGGGCTAAAGCAAAACAGAGGTGAAAAGAAGTACTCTAATAGTTAATCCACTACCACCTTCTTTATATTCTGAGTAGATACAAAGAAACTCTATATTAGTTCTGTCTGTAGGAATATTTGGAGTGAGATCAGCAGTATTCCCTAATCCTCATTTTTATTAGTAGTCCACAGAAAATTTTCAAAATGACAATTATAAAGTACTGAATGCCACTACATCAGCAGAAAGCACATCAATACACCAAGCAACAATTCTTTCCATGAAGCCACAGTGTTTTATGTAGGAGACATTTCCTATTCAGGCAGTCCCCTAAAGAACTGGACAGCATTTGGGATAATTCCAAAATATCAAAGACTACAAAGGAGGCAGAAGTTAAAGAAGACAGTCAACCAAAATATTTCTCTTTCTTTAACCCTGAGAAAGAATCTTTTGAAAAGTGCCAGGGCAGAATCTGTCCATCCTGATTATTTTGAATAATCCTTTGTTCCACCGAGTTTACCCATTGAAGTGAAACTGGAAATACTAAGAATCTCCATTAACACTGTTGAACTGAGGGGAATAAATATGAGAAGAAAGAATGAAAGTCATATTATAAACTTAAAGAGAAAAACACAGTAAACAAACAAGGAATGAATGGACCCCAGATAAATATGTTACAGGGTAAAATAAAAGGGAAAACCTTCTTTCTTTTCATTTTTCCTTTCTCCACTTCCTGTATTAACAGCAGAGGACTGTTTTTCCACTCAAAATGCCTCTTTACAATAAGCATGTCCAGACTCAATTAGAAAACTGTTTTTCCCAGCATCATTTGGCTTTAGTTGAATTGCTATGGTTTCCCACCCTTCCTATGAATCAGCACTCCTTTTCCATCATCCATCACTTTCCACACAGTTTGCACTGTTCTGTCTCCCCTGGGCCTAAAAGAAATAACTCAAGTAGCACTGGCTACACATCTGCCTTCTCTGAGGTCCTTCACACACATTAATGAGTGTGAATCTGATAAAAGACTATGATGGGTTTCCTTATTTTGGAGAAATTAGTACATGTTGAATATTAAAATATTTTCTCAGAGCTATGCAAAATATTTTAATATTTGAATATTTACATATAAAAATGTATACGTAAGGGTTCCAAACAAGACCTAGAGATCCTTAGCTTGGGGCCCTATATAATGCAGCCCAAACACAAACTGAAACACCCTAAAATGATAACAAGCAAGAGATGGATGGAAAAAGAAAAGCAGAAAAAGAAACAAAAAGAGAAGAACCTACGGAAGAATAATTGGAAGGCCAGTGCCCCATGAACTTCATTCTTATTAGTTTTCAGTACTCTGTCTCTATCAAAGTAGCACAGAGATAAAAATAAAGCTATAGCGTGAATTTGTGACATTTGTGATTCTGCCTCACAAATTAACTTACATAAGAGAAAAAATTCAGAGGACAGGACAAACAGAAGCAGAGGCATCAGATACAAGGACAAAAGAGATTAACACTTAAACAGAAAGGATACAAAGTAGAAATAGGGGAACAGGTGAATTTTTCTTGTAAAATTTGTCTGGTACTGCCAAGCTGAAACTATTTCAACCTGCACAGGCTCACCCAACCATAACAAGAACACAGGCTCAGCCCATGTAGCAGAAGTGTGTAGCATGGGTTGATTCTCTGAAAGGCAGGAAGAAAATCTAGAACAAGCTTTGGTCTTGTTTTAGCTGATTGCTGACTCCTGCTCTGTGAGAAGCTCAGGCAGGAGCCCTGGATAACATCCTACAAACTTCAGTGGAAGAGAAAATCAAGAGTGTTGTGAGAAACAGAGCTAAGCTTATACAAAATAGTTAGACCAAAATGAGACTAATAAGGGAGCAATACTAAAGGGGATGGTGTCAAAAGAAAAGAGCATCCAATATGCCACCAGGCATCTGTAATGCTGAGGACAGAAAGGGAGAAAAAAGCTGTCAACTTCTACAGAAGTAACAAATGGCAGTAGCTGAAATGAAAGAAAACAGAAGGCAGAAAGAAAGAAACTCATTAAAATAATTAATTCAGTCTTGGCACTTAGATGTCATCAGTGAAGGCCATGATACTGACAAAGGTCAGTGATAGGCATCTTTTTAAATTTATTCATTTTTGTCAGGTTGAAATTGCCATTTGAAAGTCAAAACACTGTATTAAAAAGCTAAACCACTGTATTTTCCTTCCCTTGTACTAAATGATCCTTACTATATGATGGCACTGGTAAGGCCACGCATGGGTACTGAATCTAGTTCTGGGCTCCCTAGCACATGACAGACATGGAGCTACTGGAGACAGTCCAACAAAGGGACAGAAATATGATTAGAGGGCTGGAACATCTCTCATGAGGAACCCCTGAAAGAACAGAGATTATTCTTCCTGGAGAAGGGAATTTTCAGGAGAATCTGATCATTATCAACACGTACAAATATCTGAAGGAATGTTGCTTATACAAGGGAGCCAGGCTTTCTCCGGTGGTACCCAGTGACAGGACCAGAGGCAGTAGACACAAACTGAAACAGGTGGGATGGGGTTTTTCACACCCTCCAAACACAAAGGTTTTTCACTGTGGTTGTGACAGCACTGGCACAGGCAGCTCAGAGAGGCTGTGGAGTCTACATCATTGGGGATATTCATGTTTGGAAAAGGTCCTGGGCAGCCTCTCAAGAAGAGGGGCTGGACCCAAAATACCTCCACCAGTGTTCCTTTCAGCCACAACCATTCTGTGTTTCTGTTTTACTGTAATGAATGAGTTAATAACTTAAATAAAACATAGGAATGTTCTCAGAAAATGTTCTCCTTTGTCTTTTTAAGTATGATGTTACTTGGTCACTTTTAAACTCATTAATACAGAAAACAGAGACAAAAGAACATGTTTAAAACAGATGAGAGAACTTAGACTAATACCTATCCCCATAGCTCACTAAAATTTTTAGTTCATATTCACTTTCACATGACATCTATGCTCTCTGTTTTCACTATGTGTTGCAAAGAAAGTGATAAAGGCCTTTGAAGGGTTAATAGTTGATTAGTAGATATTTTAGGGTATGGTACCAGTCTGATCACCATGTGTAAGAGACATTTATGAAAAAGTCTGTGGAAAATGTTAAACACAATTACAAGCAACCTATTGGCTTCTTAGAACTTAAAACAAAATATTAAATATCTATGAGTAATTATTAATTTTAAACAAAGCATTTCTATACACATCCTTAATACTGTTCATGACTACCTTCTCATACCTATAGCTGAAAATATAGCAATATATTTCATAAAGGAAGAAAGCTTTGGAAGTTTTGAGAATGTTATGTTAGATCAGTTACAGAGTGAATCAGAAAGCCAAAGATACTATGTCATCAAAAGGTACAGATGCTGACCAGGATTTCAGGAATAGCCTAGAGGCTACAGTCCCTTCCATTACAGGCCCTAAACTTAGAAGTTGTTACCACATCTCACAATTGACTGCATGGGGAGCCAGGGCTCAAAATATCCATGGACAGTAACTACTTGAATTAATCACCACATTGGACTAGTCCTAAATCCTTAACTTCCCTTAGGCTCCTGTATGCCTGGCCTTTTCTGAAAATATAGGTAAAATTGTTGAGCATACACTCAAACTGCATGGTTCCAAAGTCAGTAAGGAATGCAGATTTCCCAAACGTTGTCAGTAGTGGTATATCACAGCTGGCTCCCGGTGCCTTTTTCAACTCCTGCAATAGCAATAAGGCTACTTCCTAACCTTGCCCTTTTGAACTATTCTCACTTATAGATATGTCTAGAATTGAAATTTTAGCTAACATAATCAACAATGTAATTTATCTCAGGAGACAAATATTGTAGGGATTTTCACAGTTTACCATTAGGCTGGGCATAGCAGGAATTTAAACTTTCCTTTGATTTTTTTTTTTTACTTATTTCATGCAAAAGATTTAAAAGATGTGTTTCTAACTGGAAAGGTGAATTCCTAAACAGAAAGGTTTTGCACTTATTTTCTTTTCCAGACCTGGTAATATTATACTTCCAGTTTCTCCCCAAAACAAACACAACATCCCTGAAAAGTGAAACATCAGGAAGTAGCAACTGTCTGTTAGACTTAAGGACAAAAGAAAAATTTTGTTTGGTGTTACTCAAATATCTTCTGCTTGTTCTTAAAAATGTGTGGTAATATAGCATGACAGCAGTGAGGACTAAGATTTTAATGATGCTTCGCTGTATTTGAAAAGAATGGTAAGATGGAAAAGTGTTTAACCTTTCTCTCTGGTGAACATATATCTTACTGTCAGCTTTGGAAGCAATACAGCTATGATTTATTCAGTGATCATGATTGGTAGTGACAGAATACAGGAATCCTTAGGATTGAACTCTTAGATACAACGCGATGTTTAAGAGGAAATGATTTCTAAATTAAACTAGCCAGAGTGCCAAATGGTTAACTAATCACCTGTTAACTGATGTCCAGGAATCTAAGGGAGAGGGGTGATGTAGATAGATTTCTTGTGCAGAATCTAAACAGAATAAAGCTGATCTAGACATTGTCTTGTGTATTATCACTTTAATTTTTTCCTGATAAGCAGGATAGCTAGGAGAACTCCTTCAAAACTTAGAAAAATATGCATGTTTCTTTTCTTCAGATGTTCAGTGCAGATGGAGGTACATGGGAAAAGATACAGATGCATAAATGCACTGACACATATACATTCTCAGAAAAAAATCTGTGATGAAGTGGTGTGATAGAAAAACTTGAATTCATATGCTACTCCCACGTGGCAGGCACCAGCAAAGTGGCCATAACATTCCAAACACATGTACACAAATTCCTTATTTCACACAAGTCTCATTATGAGTTCTGCATATGCCATCTATTTACAGTTCATCTATTTTAAAGAATTTCAAGCAATCATAGCAATTATGTGTCCCTCTACCTAATCATAAAGTGCCTTTGATACTACCAGCTCAGATACATTCTCTGCAGCCAGACAAATATATGTGTCCAATATGTTTTAGACATCTCTGACTTCTTGGCATCTTGCTAATAGGTAATGGTGTGACTATACCAAAAGCAGTATGTTTGATGCTGACAGGACCTAAATCATATGCAGTGCACTGGTGTACAGTACACACTTCCACTACCTGTCAGAAATTCCTGTGTTTAGGCTTCGGGACTTATGTCCTGTTAGTAGGCAGATTTTGCCTATCCTGGGCCTCAGTGAGCTTTGGTGGGACAGAGAGGAGAGAAATTGCATTAATTAGAAATTGCAGTTGAAGTTGCTGGGAGGGAAATAGTCTGGGTAGAGTTTCATGAGAAATATTCAATGCAATACTTTGTTCAGCCTTGCAGCCCATCATTGCAGCCACTGAAAGAGATGGTACAAATTATTTCTCTATTTCTGCATCTTTTACTTGTCCCTCCCCACAATCAAATCAAATAAGTGGGGATGAAACTGTTTCTGGTTTCCATGTCTAGTGCCACAGCATCTGCGTGGAGGAAAGCTTTGTTCAACCCTGCATGTCAAAGTGCCTGCTTTGGGCCACTTGGAGGGAGCTGTCACCCCTCCTTTAGCTGTTCCTGGAGCACTGCCCTTGTGAGTGCTCAGCACGTGCTTAGAACAGTGAGAGTCCTCAAGGGACTTCAGTGCAGAACACAAAGTAAACCTCTATTAAGCTCACTCGAAGGAAGATTTGTCAGAGACTAAATTTGGACACAACTTAAAATTTGCCTAGGGATGCCAGAACACATCTCTCTGAGACCAATTTCCAGAAAGGAAAAAAAAAAGCCAAAGAATGAATTCTTCCCTAATTTAATTAATCATTTTAACTATGCCCTAAACATAATAAAAATGTAATAAAAATATCAGGCTGAGAGAAACTGCTGTCAAAGTGTTGGCTGAAATTATTGAAATGTGGCAAAGTTGCAGTCAGCTGAGTAGAGGCTGCTGTACTTGCTGTGTCTGTTTGTGGCACCACTGCCATACAATGTCCCTTGCAATACAGGCATTTTAAATAGCTGTTTACTCCTTGCTGTCACCCACAGCAATCTGAGCTTCTGAAGGCCTCCCAGAGAGTCTCTGTTTTTGTAAGAGCTGTGCCATGACCATGTGAGCACTTGCACCCTTTCCAGCCCTGAAATCTCTTGACAACAGTTCCCATGGAGCAAATATGCTACTGCAAGTGAAAGGCTGTTTAAAATTTCCAGAGTTACAATCTTGTTTATACCAGCAATGCAGCAATCTGAAAACAAGCAGATTCCCATTTGAAGTGGAGATCTGACCCCCGAAAATGCATTTTTAACAGCTAAAAATTCTAAATATCCCCAAATAAACAGCTAAAAATAAACAACTGCTACCCCTGCCCCAATGGCAGCACACCTGTCAGCTGCTGCCCCTGCTCCAGCCACAGCCAGCAGCTGTGCCAGCCCTACCCTCAGACATCCCAGGTGCCACCAAGGTGCCTTGTCCACCATCCCAGCTCAGGGCAAAGGCCAGCCACATCTCAGAAGTGACCGTGCCAGAGACGTCTTTGCAGCAAAGCAAGTCTCTGGTGCTTTTCCCACCTCCAAAGCCAACCTGTACATTAGGGTGATCATGCCAGGTTCCTGCTATGCTCATGGCCATCCTGTCGGTGTTTGTGGGCTGGACAACACAGTTAGAAGGAGCCGAGTGCAAGACACTAAGTGAAGGGCAGGAATAAATGGTTTCCTTGGGCTGGAGAGCTTACAGAGGGGAATTCCAAGGTGTGCCAGGGTCAGCCTAACTTACTGCATTTGGTAATTTTCTAACAGAAACTGTGCTAAAGTGACAAAAGGTGGTTGGAGCAATTTAAGGAAGAGACCAACCAAATGTCAGAGAGTCACTGTAATTATTTCAACTTAGGCATTATAAAGCTAGGAAATTCATAAGTAAGTTTTAATTTAAAATATGTAAGCCAAGTTGTGGAAATGTCTTACAACAACAGCATAAAGACTGACTGCTTTTACTGAAGTAATGCCATGGTAATGCAGTGATATTTAATGCATAATAGATACTGTAACCTGAGGTCAGAATATAATTACTGTAAATGATACATTAGATTATATATATATATATATATATGTATATATAATTTTGCCCCATTTTGACTATAGAGTTTTCAATCAAGCTGAATACATACAACATATGAATAAGCTGCATAACAATATTTTTTTCTGGCTAAAAAAGTACTAAGGATTAATACTATACTTAGAGGAGAATCCAATTTCATATGTTTCATCACTTAAACATGGTCATATATTTGCTTAGAATTTCATGTAAAATTCATTCTTTTCCCAGTCAATGCTGCAGTTCCAAAGAAGAAAGATATAGTCTTCCTCTTCAATGAAAAAAGCAAATTATTGCTTAACATGCAAACTCATCTCACCTTAAAGGAGAACCAGGATTTTTGTAGAATTTGAAAGAGGGAATAAAGAGTCAGATGAGAAAAAGTTCACCTACCTTTATCTACATCAGACCTTACCAGCAGTTCCAAAGAAACACAAAGAAACTAGGAGAATAGGAACTGTAATGGAAAAGAAAATTCAATATTGACAAAGTAACATATGCAGTAGGAATAATTTATATTTTCACTAAGCTTTAAATTTCTTATTTAAATCTTAAAAAAAAAAGCTAGACTAGTCCCTCTACCCAAGATAAGCAGAGTTACAAAATTTTTAAGATACTTAAAAAAAATCTGTTCTAAAAGTGCAACTTCAGTGGTAGTTTTGTCTCACAGGAGTCACAAAGCACTCTATGCCAAGGGTAAGAACTATCCCTGGGAATTAAGTAAGTGTAAAGAAATGCCTTTTTAGGAGAGCCAAACATTTATGTTATTAATTTTAGAAAATAAAACGCCATGAAAAAGGTACCCACAGTAACCAATTGTGATGTAAAAGGAAGCAAATTTTTTCAGAAGCAAGAATTGAAATATAAATATGGAAAATCAAAAGCTGATTATGAAAAAATTTCCCATCCTACATATTTCCTTCTGAAACTCATGGCTACAAGTTGTTAGAATCAGGAACTCAGAAGCATTCAAGGTATGATGTGGATATGGAAAGTACTCCCTACTAGTTTTATACTATAACAACAAAGTACTTCAGAAAGGATATAGGCCTAGCTATCTGATCATTAGCCTTACCTCCCATTGAAAAGCTGCTGTTGAGGAGAAATACAGGCCTGAATGGACCAGTCATCAGGTTCAGCACCACAAGGCAGTGCTCACACTGCCACTGCTTCCCTGCTGTGGCATAGCCCTCAATGTCTTTTTTTTTTAATGTATTTAAAGCTTAAGTGACCTTCTCACCATTTATATATTCAAGCATAACTTATGAATGAGACTAATTTCTCACATTGATATCTTGGATTTTGGACATGAAGGCAGCAAACTTGTAATCCTATCATCTGTAGCATGACTGTAATGGGACGATGCTATGGTTTTCTTACAGTGCATCTAAATCACGGATCTTCCTTAAAGAAAGAAGAGACTGCTAGATAATGTAGTGTTACTTGACTTATTACACAGGTAGATAGCATCAGAAGGAGCCTGTTTTGCAGCTCAGTTACTTTTTCACTTTTCATTGATTCAGACAATTGTTTCACATGTTCATATGAGAGATTAGCATATTTGGATATTGGCTTGTATTAGTTACAGGCATGTTTGGACAGTTCCTTTTTCTTTTATATGTGTTTACCAAAGCAACTCTGAAAGTAATAATCTTGCTTAAAAATATATATATTTCAGACTGAAGGAGGGTAAATTTAGGCCAGATAAATGGAAGAAATTCTTTACTGTGAGGGTGGTGAAGCACTGGAATAGGTTGCTCAGAGTTGTGAATGTCCTATCCCTGGCAGTGTCCTAGGGGGAGGTCTCCCTGCACATGGCAGAGGGATTGGAATCAGATGATCTTTAAGGTCTCTTTCAACCCAAGAGATTCTATGATAACCACATTTGGAGATTGTTTGTGATGAGGATTTTAACAGAAATTTCAACACTATGTGTGAAAGAAACTTAAATGACCATAAGAATAGGCACTTGTCTGTAAAGTGAGAAACAAGTTCATTTTCCTGCTTCAAGATTTCTTAGCTCAAGCTCAGAGTTATACTAATATGTACAACTAATCCTCAAGAAATCTGCCTCCAAACATGGATTCTCTGAATTTTTTAGACTATCTCCAAGGCAAATAACCAGCCTCTCACTGATGGCCTTCTACCAGTCTCTTAAGCTAGATGCCAACACATGCACAAAACTGTAAAAGTGGGACTTCTGGGACAGGGCAATTCAAGGAGAAAAACTGTGATGTCTGGGAGAAGAGACATTGCAGGTTGCTTTGCCACAACCTTGTTGACACAGTTCCTCCCTCTGACTGTGTGTAGGTGTACCCAGAGTGAGAATGAATCAGCACTGCGGTATCACCACCATATGACTCTCCCTATTAGGAACACCTGTTGATAATTTAACAGCCTGAAGAACAGCTGAAAAATGAGACTCGGTGCTGGCAGCCAGCACATCTATTCAACAGTAAATCTTTCCTCTTCAGTGGTTATTCAAGGCATTTGCTACTACAATCTTGTTTACAATGGCTTAGCTCTGTTGGTATTTGTGTGTGAAAAGCACACAAGAAAAGAAGAAAAGGAGACAGTGTATTATTATCCAAGGTAAGAGAAGGCTGCCTCCATGGCACATCAAAACTAGGATCAATCATACATATGTTAAAAAAAAAAACACAAAATGAAACAAAAAAACAGTCCCCCAAAGATATCTTACATGGAGGACAGAACTGAGAGGCAAAACCAGATACTTCCTACCAGAAATGAGCTGATATAATCTTCCTTTAATCATTGATGAGAGAGAAGTGGACAGGTCTCTTTTACTGGCACCTTTGATGGAAAGTGTTGAAACGTCTCACTTCAATTCCAGTGTGGAATGAGAACTTACATGAAATAATCTTCAGTTTCTTAGCACTGTGGACATCTTATTTACCAGTCCTCTAACCCTCCAGGGATGTGTGAGCAGGGGTCTGAAATGTACCTGCACAACTCAACCTTGTTGTAACACTTCACCAAGATGCTTGGAGCCATGTCTAAAAGTGATAAAAAAGCAGTCCAAAGACAACATCTAGGTTGAGGTTGTGTTGTGGCTCTAACCATGTTAAGTTAAATCAAACCAGATTTAATCTTTGACAATTCTATACAAATGTCCAGCTGTGAAATTTCAACAGCATATTTTTGAGATCTAAAGGATGGAAATTTTTTATACAGTTAACTGGCATGGAGAGAGAGAACACTGATGCAAATAGTCAGCAATAATGGCTGTACATCATAGCAATATTAATTTGTGGTTTTCCGTGGGGAATCATTGCTCCTCTTTTGAAAGCCACCCTATTTCAAAGGACATAGCCACAAACTTCATCATGGCAATTACAGTCAACATAACAAGGTCTGAACAGCCTCTGACATACAGCTGAGTTTAGAAACAGAGCACTGAAATAATATCCTGCCCATATGACTTTTTGACAGTGCTAGACAACATTCAAATTAAAAATAATCAAAACTGTTCATAAAATAATATTTGAACTAATTTTCAAAGCTTTATGAAAGTCACGGTTCCAGTTTCCACATATAAATCTCAACGATTTGGAGAAAAATGCTAAGAAGATAATGCTTCATGGAAACTTTTTGCTCAAACTATTTTGGTAGCCTCAGATATATCCCTCTTCTTAATTTATCTTTTTGATATAAAATTTTGCATCCTATATTCAGAGTATGGGCATTTGCTTGCACTTTGACTGTAGACAGAAGTTTTCCTGAAGTTCCTAATTCCCACACACCCTTGGACTCTGTTCTAATGAAGAATGAGGACAATATCAAAGAATCATGGAATCATGGAATGGCGGGGGTTGGAAGGGACCTTAAAAATAATCTAGTTCCAACCCACGGGCCATGGGTAGGGATACCTTTTAGCAGGCAAGGTTGCTCAGACCCCCATCTAACCTAGCCTTGAACACTTCTAGAGATGGGTCATCCGTAACTTCTCTTCTCCAGGATGAACAATCCCAATTCTTCTCAGTCTTTCCTCATAGGAGAGGTGCTCTATCCCTCTAAACATCTTGGTGACCCTCCTCTGGGTTTGTCCTTCCTGTGCTGGGTACCCCAGAAACAGATATAGTACTCCAGGTGGGGTCTCACCAGAGCAGAGTGGCAAAATCACCTCACTCAACCTGCTGGCCACACTATTTGTGATGCAGCTCAGGTTATGATTGGCTTTCTGGGCTGCAAGTGCACACTACTGGGTCATGTCTAGCCTCTCATCCACCAGGACCCCCAAATCCTTCCCCTCAGAGCTGCTCTCGATCTGTTGATGACTGTATCGATACCAGAGTTTGCCCTGACCCAGTTGCAGCACCTTGAACTGGAAGCCTCCAATACTGCCACAAGAAGTAGTTCTTATTCTCTGGCCGGCTCTTGCTGCAAAAGAAATTCAACCTAAAATTAGGCCCAAGGAAGAAAAGAATTTGTCTCAAAGATACTGACACCACACACACTGGGTAAGGACACTCACAAATTCATTTACAAGGCCATAGTTTTCAAATAATGGTTTTCAAAATTTTGGAATAGACTTCTGAATATTTATTCTATGGAAGAAACAATTCACAGTTCTCCCTGTTATGGATCAATAGAGAGTTTAGAGAAAGAATAAAGTTGGTCAAGAGACTCAGCTATGCAATAGCCATAGAAAAGGCAGTGTAAGGAAGCAGCCGTTTCTTATTTAGCATCTAGTTGTTAGTTGTTAGAGGCTGCAAGAGGTCCGCTTGGATGACAAGCAGAGTTCATTAAGATTTCAACATGATGGGTTCAAAAATTCAAATCCATTACTTAATAAGATCATTGAAGATTTAAAAATAAAAAATAAAAAATAAAAAAGAGACAGAGAGAGAGAGAGAAAGCAAAAAATTAAAGCATTAAAACACGCAGGCTTCCTGATTGACATTTATAATCACATTTTGAAACCTGTGCCAGAGTAGTATGTCTATTCATCTGTAGCAAGATCTGAACATTCAGCCTGGTGATGTTTAGGGATTGTATTTTGAATGTTTTACTGTGTCACTAATTGGGTTTTATTTAATAATCCTTTTCTCGCATGGCTAATCTTAGAGGAGGAAGGGTTTTTAATATTTTAACTTATTTTATATTGTGTCACCTAATGTTCTAATTGGATGTGTTTCACTGGATAATACAGAACTGAGTTAGGAAAGGTTTAGTCATCTTGAATATGCTATTGTAGTCCAGGAAGAGGATAAAACAGTGAGAGTTCGATCTTAAAACACTTATAAATATTTTAAAAGAAAAATATTCTAAAAGTACATTGAAAACTGGTACCCATCCACAAGTTAGTCATTGTGGACAAAGATAAATCTTATCCCTGCTCATTTAAATAAGTTCTGGAATCACTGCTAGCAGAAGTATATTTTTTTAGGAATGTATGAAATGAACTGTGACCTATATAAATAAAACAGAGATGGGCTAGTTTTAATAAGTGGATTTTATTCCCTTCTTTCATTTCCATGAAGACCATGAAAAATTGGGCCACAAAATAATTGGCTGCCTATTTTGGCTGGATTTCTATGCATGGAATGGATAAATAGCACTTATGCTTGGTACCAGCACATGGCTAGAAGCTACAAAATGAGTTTCTATATGTTTCCGTTGGAGGCCAAAACCAATTTAAACACCAATGACCTCAATGGATTTTTGGATCAGACTACTTGGAAATAAAGCATAGAATTAGGTTGGACCATCTCTGTCCAAATTAGAGTGAGAACATTTTTCACCACTCTTAAATAGCTGCAAAGGGAGAATTAGGAAGGCAAGCAAGAGCTTTATCAAAGATCCCACCAGTTTTAGAAAAATATCTAATATGGCTGAAGATTCTCTTCATACAAATCCAGATTTTTATGAAACTTTGTCAAGTAATTGTTCTGTTTATTTCACAAAAGTAAGTAATACATTTAATAACAAGAGTTTAAAAATATTTCTGAAGATTCTTAATGCAATTTTTGATCCTTTAGGGTAGGATTCATGTCATCTAACTTTTATCCTCTGGAAACTGGTATTTTCTCTCAGACACTGTTTGGACACTTGTTGAAGGAATTTTGACAATCATAAAGGCAATTCAGCCTACTGAGGGATGGTGTATTATTTTTTCCACAGATCATAAAGGGGAGAGCAGAGACAAATATTTCAGATAAGATGTCTAACATTTTAGGCTAGTCATGTTAAGCAAAACAAACCCAGTTCTCCAAACGAATGAAAAGGCCTGCTTTAAGGTGCCAAACAGTTACAATTGAACTCCTGTCTTACAGCTGTGTCATAGTAGATGAAATTGAATAATTAAATAATAATACAGGAACTTATAAATGTTCTTGGAAATCATTTTTCAGTCTGTTCTTGTTACAGGAAAGTTTGTTATCTCAAGCCATTTCAAGGCTTTTAGTAAGGTACAATTTATGGATTGCCTTGGGTCATGAGGATACACACCTTAAAAATAACTAGTGAAACACAGAATTAAAGGTTACAAGCAGAGGGGAAAGTGTTTTCTCGGATTTCATCTCGTAATTGAAGCCTACCTCAATTTTGAGACTATTCTTATTTGTAGACACAAAGACAAAAGCTTTTCTTGGGAAAGGAGAAAAATCTGAAAGGAAAGGCCTGCTAAGAATGAGATTCTCTTTCCATTCGTACTGATACAAGGAAGGAAAGTAACCTTCAACAACGGAATTGGCTTATAGTGTGTTCTGGAAGACAGCAAGTGCTCACAGCACTATGTTAGATACAGAGTGAAGGAATTAATGGGTAGCATGAAGCAGAAATAAAACATTTGTGTTATGTGGAACAGATCGCATGATTGTGACCTTCTTAGATGTGACTTATATGAGTAGTAGTTGATGGGAGAGAAAAATTGTATCACAAAATACTGCAGTTGATATTATTCACCCATATTTCACTTATTATTATTTCTTCATAATATTTTGTTGTGTTTATGAAGGCAGATTCTCAGCCAAGACAAGAGAGTATCAGTCATAGTGACAAAAAAGAACAAATCCTAATTAGTCTCATTAAAGTCACAGTTAATAACATCAAAGCTATCATTTTTTAAAACATTTACATATTTTCATGGATGATTTAATGATGATTGCATTCCAATGAATTTTACCATGCATGATGATTCTATTTTAGTTCTGATATAGTTACCATATCCTCCACATACTTCAGTCTTGGAAATTTGGATTGGTAGTATGAATTCCGAAGTGAAATATTAACAGGTTTTTGGTTGGTTGGTTTTTTGGTGTTGTTTTTTTTTTTTTTTTAAAGCAAATGAGCTTGAGACAAAAAAAGAGACAAAAAATGCACTGAAACTGGATGGTTCATAATGAGCCCCAATCCTTGGGAAAAGTAGAGTGAGGACGTGTATCTGGTGAAAATATGATATAGGGAAATGGTCTAGTGAAAGGTGTCCCTGCCAACACCATGGTGGTTAGAACTAGATGATCTCTAAGGTCCCTTTCAACCCAAGCCACTCTATGCTTCTATGATTTAGTGCCCTCCTTCACAGTAACAGCTCTCTATCAGATAACAGAAAACAACAAAGAAAATTCTGGAAAAGAAAGAACAGATAAAAATGGGAATGTCCAGGCCAATATCACCATAAGCTCTTCTGGCATTATATATAGGGATTTCTTCAGTAAATTAAATCAACCACTTGAGTTCCAATTCTGCATGGTCTCTGGTACAGTATTTACAAGCCAGAGGTTTTCCACATTGTGTAACTTCCTGTCTTTAGTGGCAGTGGGGCACAATAGTCAGATTAGACCACATCAGCCACCCCACCGTATGATTATCTAGGCAACCACAGAAATACTTTGAAACTAATAGGCAAGGATGTCTCAAAAGTTTCTGCGAAACCATGATCCAGGTAGGACATTGGGATGGCTTATTTGCATAGAAAAGTTGGCAGTTTTGGCTACTGAGAGTAAGGAGAAAACAAAACCGATTCTGTTTTAGTTAAGCTGGTATAATGTCCACATCAGAAAGACCTATTTTAAGGAAAAAGTCACTCTGTTTGGCAGTAACAACACTTTACCTCACTGCAGTAAAAACAGTCCAATGCATGTTTTTCCCAAATTATGGGGTGAAGTGTTTTTCTTGCCACTTTCTTTTTTTTTTTTCCTTTTTGTAAAAAGAAACAAAACAAAAACAGTTCTGCATGTTTCACTAGGGGGAATAAAAGAAGGGGAGAAAGATCAATTTTCTCTGGGTTCTTGCCATTGCACCCACACACTACATAAAGGAATACTGAGGACAGACAGTTCTAAATCAGAGGGGGAAAGCATCAAAGCCAAAATAGAATTACCATGTTGCCACTTCCCATGCCCTTCCTGGAACACTTTGGAATGAAAATGTTTCATTTGCTGTTTCTGAGTTTTGAGGGGTTGTCTTGTAGGGAACAAAAACGACAGGAATCTGGAGGGAACATTCTTCCCTTTGTTGTCCCAGGCCAGTGGGAGCCATGGGGCAACCACAGGTGGAGAGGAGACGAAGCTGCGTCTCTAGTTTAGCATGTGCCACCACACATATTAATAACATCCATGGTTATACACAGGCAAAACCCCTTGGATGTGCAGTTGGTGAGGAGGAAGAAGTACCAGAAAAACATAAAAGCCCATCTAATATCTGTTGACTAGCCCATGCTGACTAATTACCCTGCAGGTCAGAAGTCTGACAGAACCTAACTTAGGAAGGAGCTGTGTAGTGAAAGCATTTGTTGTGGCACTGAAGTTAGTGACACTCACCTGATAAGAGGGTCTGTTTAAGGACTGTAAGTCACCCTAATGACTGTGCAGTTCTGGGGGCAGCTAGAAAAGCATGAAACTGCTGCTAAGAGTAGCTCTGGCAGGAATAGGTAAGTGTGGGTTGAAGCAATCATGATTTATGATTAAATTATGAAAGCTAATCTAAAATTCTGTGGGCAGTCCCTGGACCCTTAGTGTCTTCAAAGGCTGTCACAGAAGTCTCTCATTATAAAGAATGGTATTACATAAAGGTGGAGAATGATTTTTAAGGGACCTGAATGGGAATTTGACAGAATGGCCTCCTGAGAAATTCTGTGGTTGGCAATATCATCACCTTTCTCATGATATATGTCTGTGAGGTTGGCTTCTTTGGTAAGTCTGCTTGAGCAGGTTAGGATATGCTTTCAAATACAAAACCAGATTGACTAACAAATCAGAATGATGAGGAGTCATCAAAAAAAATCTTGCTCTGACACGCCCAGGAGCAGAGAAATGCTGGATGTCCTGCCCTTCTCCTCCCACTCCCCTCCTCCCCTGCTGCAGACAGATGCACGTGAACAATAGACACGGTCAGACAGAGAGGCTCCATGTGAATCATGGTGGGAGATGCTCTTGGACTGGGCAATATTAGGGTGGTACAGCAGGAAGCAGGAACAGTAACTTTAATGTAATAATAGTCCATATATTTTCTCTTGAAGCATGAGAATCAAATAATACTCAGTGCTTACTGAGCTTCCCAGTCTGGCCACAGAACACACAAGATTTATGTGAATCACTGTCAGAGGGCAAGTTTAAATTGTGATAAGTAGCCTTTATGTAAAAGCAGTATTTCTGCATCAAGTAATAATGCTATGTTTCCCAGGAAAGGAGTGGTTGAAATCCATCCCTTGTCACACAGTAACACATACAATAAATGTAATTTTAAATCCATTACAATGCTGCCAAATACATTAAGCAAAAATATACAGAGGATTTATTCACCAGAAGATTTACGGATTTCCTGAGTAGTACATCATTATCGGAACTGTCAATTTGAAAATAAAAATTGTCAAACCATCACTGAAACACCATAAATGCTGTGACAAAAATACACAATAACTGCTGACTTTTTAAAAATAAAACCCTCAGCAAACCCTCTCCACACAGTTATCACCTCTGTAGCCTACCAAGGAAAGAGTAAAGTACTGAAGGGTACCAAAGAGAAGTCTAGTATCCAACATTGTTAGCATCAGCACCACTCCAATTATTACGTGTTGAAAAGCAGACTGTTGTGCATGTAATGATGGGATCCAGAGGGTTTAACATGCAAAAGTGATAAAATCCCAGCTAAAAGCTGATAATTTGTTCTCACATTTGTGATTTGGATTTGGATCCCTCACCAGGCTTCTAAGCAGTCAGCCTCACACTTCTTAGACACCTTAGATGAGACAAAGGCAACACGTAGTTTTGTCACAGTCTGCAGGTAATTATTAAATAAGAAATTTCTGATATAGAGCTTGGGTAAGTCTTTCCTACTTTAAAGCTTTCCAGGCTGATGTGTTCAAATGTTCTGCCATCTTTCCCTTCGACATCCTTTATGACCATTCCATCCCATTATTTTCTGGTAGACACTTGAATATACTGCAATATTGACCCACAAGTCAAGTCTAGGGCTGTTGCTCCCTCATTGTGCAGTAACTTAAGCACATCCTTCTCATCTCCCAAATCTTGCAGGTTCTCCAGATTTACAAATTGACCCTCAAAGGATATCTGGCAGTTTAAAGCAAACAGGCACAAAGGCCATATAAGTAATTCTATACACAGCTGACCTGAAATCTGATAGTCTAACATATTTACTGTGCTGTCCTATTTCCCTAATGTGGTTTCTTCATTGTGCATATCCATTCTCTGAAGATAGGTGAGGTTTTTAGAAGGAGCCTAGGATCATTCACTTTGTTATAATTCTTTCTTTGCACCATGTGAGCTCTCCTTCCCAAGAAGCCTGCCTCCTGTCTTGTTCACTAGCTGAGTCACAACCACTTGCAACAAAAGCATGCCTCACTTTCCTTGTCACAAGACCGGTACCTCTTATCACATCTTTCCCATTACATTTTTCAGATGTTGTTCTGGAATTCTTGTGCTGTAGACCTGATCCCTTGCAGGGAAGGCCTATGCTGTTACCATCTCCCTGCTTCACTGGGCTTCTGCTTGAATGAAAGTCATTTACTCTTTACCTTTATGTTAACTATGTTAATTACATGTCCACTCTTTATAAGATTTCATTTACTACAGAAGTAAAAAATAATGGAGAAACCAAGCCAGTGTTTCATTCAAAATCTAGAAGCATGAGAAGATCTGAATAGATGGTTCATGAACAGATCAGGACAACTTGTAATGAACTCCTATGGCTGAGAGCTGAAGCAAGACTATCCCAGATTAAAAGCAACCCTTTATGCAGGAAGGAAACTTAACCATTTAAATGACTTGGCAGGGGATATGATTTCTGTGCCATTTGAAATCTTCATGATAAACTTGCAAGAAAATACCCATGCTGAGTCCTCTTCTCAGGCTTGTGCTCAGAAGCAGGAGGGACTGATATCAGAATATTTCCTGGCTTAAAAACAGTGGCTTTACTTTATGGAGGGATATGGTGGGCAGCTTCACTGCATAACCATTTCAGAAGAACTTGGTACTTCCACATCATCATATACCTTGAAGAAAATCAAGAGTAAAATGGAGAGAACCATAGAGAGTTTTTCTATTAAATGGCTGATCAGATTAAAAGACATTAAAGAGACTGGTGTTCGTTCAGTATTTCTTCAGGAGTTTGGAGATTTGGATGTGAAGGTATTTATTCTGGAATCTAATGAAGGCAACATTAAATTGAGTGTCTTCTCTGAAATCCCTGTGTTGGGGATCTGGAGTTTTGAAGTCAGTGACTAAATCTGCACTGGCTTAAAAAAACCTAGTGAAAAGTTTGAAGTGTTGTGACACAAAATGGAGTGGAATTACTGCTGTGTAGCAAGTTCGCTGTGATTTAGATTAACACATTATTTTAATGCATTTTAGATAGCATTTGCTGGTGGCAAAGGACACTGCTACAGTTCCTGTAGCTCTGCTGATGTCATTAAGCTGCGGTAATTCATTTGCTATCATCATGCTAAGCTTTTGCCAGCTGATGGTGTATCCGAGATTATGATCGGGTTTGTATTATTAGACTACAACAACTGACCTTCTGTTTGGCTGCAACTTTATTCAGCTTTGTAAAATGCTATTTGGTCACTAAATACCATGTCTTGTTAATACCATCCTTAAACTGTGTTACTCTACAGACTGATTTGAGCTGATTCCCTGAATGTCCTTAGCTGGCCTGATTATTTATTCTTGCTGGATCTGTATCCCAGACATACATTCCTTTGTATTTCTCACTGTTATGCTTACAATATCATTATTTATTAACCCCATTTAACAGGTGGTGAAGAAGGGAAATTGAATAAACAATAAAGAGCAAGACTTTGAAGAACTCAGCAAACTTAGTTCTGCTTTAAAAAGGAAGACTGCAGTAGGTATAGCAACAAAATCAAACTCTCTCAAGCATAAACACCACTTGTTTATGTTATTACTCCCTTTTGCACAGGAAAATCCCAAAAGCTGAATCAATTTTTGCAGTACAAACATAATTTGGCTTGATTTGCACGTTGTTGTGCTTTTGAAATCCTGGCAGCCAGAGATAGGTGTCCTGCTTTGGCTGCGGACATCTGGTCACCCTCAAATGGAGCCAGTAATGCTAATTAATTCTAGCAGTACACAAAGCCTTGTTCTGTACTGTCATAATTCACTGAAGGCAGTGAAAGCTATACTCCTCTCTGTGAGATTTCAAGCAAGCACGTGATCGGAATATTATTGCATCTGTATTTCACGTTCTTCATTAGCCCTCATTTACCTCAAAGGAAAGTTCAATTGCTCATACTGGGGATAAACAGCAGGTTAATTTAGCTTGCTGAATAGACCTTTAACCAGTAGGGAAGCTTAATATTTCCTGAAAACACTGCCAAATTTTTTTATTGCATATTAACTGAAAAATAGTTTAAATATACAACTATGTTATCTTCACTTCCTGGACAACCACCTGTGTTCCAAAACCTCACAAACAACCAAAAACCAAAGCTAGTACCTTTCAGTTCCAGTAAGATTTAGCTGTCTAATAACTTTATGTGCCTTTGAAAATACCCGGTTTAATGGAAGAAGTGTTTTAATGCAAGCAATAGCAAATCCTTCACATCAGTAGATAAGGATAGTAATTTATGAGTCCAAATTGTTTTATTTTAAGAATTTGGGGGTAAAGTGACATTTTCAGTACAGGTACTAATTATTTATATCATCATCTTCTTCCACCACTGGATTTATCTCCATTCCAGATTGTTGCATAACATACTTTTAAAAGAAAATTTCAGCTATTGGAACTCAAAGCTGGATGGCAAGGCATGGCCAAGTGTTTCAGTGACAAGTGTGACATACCAAATTTGGGGAGGGAAGGGTGGGTGATGGCAAAAGGGGGGACTCAGAAAACACACCCACAGACTTAATTCACATACACACCAGATCATACCTTTAAAGCAAATTTACTGCCTTTCTAAATTTTTCTGTTGGATATTATCAGGTATTGTGATGGCAGCAGCAAGGGAAGGGTGAGTGATAACTCAACAGTAATTTCCCTAGTGCCTGTAAATAACAAACATTGTTAGCAAATGAGTGATGGAGGTCAATGGGCCATACGGTCATTAGATGGTTTAATGATATGCTGCAGGTTATCTCAGGGCACAGTGCACTAATGACATTCTCAGCCTTCCCTGCAGCAAATAACCTCTGCAACCCGAGATAAGCAGTCACATAGCACAATACAATACAATATCAAATGACCCCAACAAGAAAATTTCTCTTCAATATGACATTTCATATGCCAGTATCCATCAAAATCTGTCCTGAGAAGAATGCTGTCCCACTAAAATCTGTTTTGGCTAACTAAGAAGCTATTAAAAGGCAGAAACCAAAAGTCCTCAGACCTTTGGTTTATGGGTAGAAAGGTAATAGTTGGAGAAGAATGCTTAGCATGAAGCGTCTTGCTTTGTTTTCCTGACTGTTACTTGATCCTTGCAAAAGGATAGTCCTACAAGTAAAAGTATGAACTGTCTGGTCTGTTAGTGCTGGAAGTCATAGTAAAAGGTCACAGCAGGCCAAGTAATCTAAGTCTTTGAATTTATGAAAATTGCTGGGTCACTTGACAATGGGAGGTTTAGGAGCAGGATGGTAACTCAAGTTATCTTTACTTGGCATGAGTGTGTTAGGTAGGTATTAAAGGGTAAAGTAACTTTAGTGTTACCCCAGAACCCAATACCTGGCCACGTATTCAGCCAGGAAACTGTAGTCAGCCTGACTATAGCATCAGTAACACCATACTGTGTACGTACTTTCCAGTTTATTAAACCAGCAGACCACATTCAGCATTTTCTCTTTTGTATCAGTACACTCTTCTGTGTCAGTACAGAGGTGACTGCTCAGCCCCTCAATTACTGCAGATGGTATAAAGTAAAATTAGAGACGTAAGAGCATGTGAGACAACGACATGAAAGACAGCGTGGCAAAGAAAGGACAAGGCATCACAGACTTGGAGTTTCTCAGAAGAGACACTATAAATGAAACTGAAAGAACTCACTTCAATTCTTCCATGACAAGCACATTTAAGTATAGCCAGTATATCTACTATTTACTGGATTTAAAGTTCAATATTTAATTCTTTCATAAAACATTATTTACTCAGCATTAACAAGTTTGTAATTTAAAAGCAAAAAAAGCAGTAGCGAAAGGTTCTGAGACCACAAAGAAAATGGGGAGTAGAGGCTAGAGAACCATGGCAAAAGTTACAGGAATTCCCTTTCTCTTGTGTTGCTAGTCAGCAAGGTCATGTGCTGGAAGCCACTTATTTCATCTGGCTTGTTACATTGTTAAGACCTGTTAGTCTGTTGGATTTTAATTTGGTAATCACTTGATGTATGATTGCAGTGGTATGGCTTCCTACCTATTATTGCTACCTCACCACTCAAAAGTGGTATATATATATATATTTATATATATATATTTATATATAGCGATGACACTTAATAAGCTGAAGTCATTGTAAATACCCTAAATTTAAAACCTCTTAATATGAGACTAGAATTGTAAACTTAAGTACAATTGTGTCCAAGTCTTAAAAGGAAGAAGCAATGTTCTGATGAAATAACAGTCGTTGATCCCTGTTTAGAGAACACAGGTACTAGGAAATTTCCTTAGCTCAGTTAACTGGGAAAGCCATACAGTGGGCCTTTTCTACAGTAGCACCCTCTGTTTCCATCATGCTGATGAACAACTATATGAGAAATACTGGGCAAAGTGTAATACAGGCCATTTATTTTTGATAAATGTTGTGCTAGAGCATGGCTGGGAACATCCCTGTGCAATTTGCTGACTTTTTAAGAGGAGGAATGCAGAAAGGAATGCACACATCCACGATTTTGCACACAGAGAGTTGGTGAGACAAATATAAAGAAGACAAAACCTGTAGTGAAATTCAGCATACACTGAACAGATTTGTCCATGTATCACGTTTCTTAATGGGCAGAACTTCCAAAGGGCTTGACAGCTCCCATTTAGAGTAATTGGACCACTTCCTCTTGGTGTCAGATAATGTGATTCAGTTCTCGAAGATCTCAGTTAATTTGTTTGATATCAAGCTTTGTAAAACTTCCTGAAGTCCACAAGTAAAGTTTACCACGCTTTTTTTGCCACTGTGCAGATCTGTTCCTATAGCCTTGAAGGCCTTCCTAGGCCATGGCTTTGGCAAAAGTAATGACCAACACAGCAACAAGACTATACATCCTCTTGATTATAACTAGATTAATTTCTGTTGCCTTCAATTAGAAAAAAAAAAGGCAGACCCAAAATGCAGTGTGAAATAAGTATAACCTCTTACTGAGACCTTTCTTACACTTGTAGTACACCCCTCTGCTTAAGTTCTCTAGGACAGGTTTAGCTAACCCTGCAGTCATATAGTCTGTCTCCTTCAATGAGCACCTGCTTCCAGAGAAGTCATTGGAACACCGCTCTACTGGAGACTTTGCCTTCCTCAGTCATATTTTGTTGACATCAACCAAAGTGTACAAAATCTATTGGAGGACAATATACAAATAGGCACAGACTAACAGCATGAACACAAAACCCAGTACTCCAGGTTTTGATGCTTCGCAGGACAGAAAGTGAAATGTATAGAAACAGTCACCACTTCATAAGAGGAGACACAAGAGGCTTTTGTTTCTGGGGTATGACAGTAGCTGTCACTGCAAATGGAAAGGAGGACGATCCTTGGAGATCCTTAGAGATGGTATATGCATGAGACAGTAGATAGGGTAGTGCCAGCTGTAGATGTTTCTTCTAATTTGGATTGGATTGGCTGCAATAATTTACTGTCTTGGTCTGGAATGTATTTCTTTTTTTTTCTTCTTTTTTTTTTTTAATTGAAGCTTTGTTAGATGCAAGGCTTAATTAATTGGGATTTTATTGGGGGGGGAGCAGAGGGAGTGGAGAAGGAGGAGTTGTCTTAAATGGGAGTAATTCCCTTTAAAACCTTTCTTACTCTACAGCAATCACTCACATAATTATGTATGATACATTCTGGTGTAACTCAACCTTTGGTCTGCTCTACACGAGGGAAATTAACCAGCAGAGCTATTCTGTAACAACTTCTATTATTGCTATTTTGGTATAATTTAACTGTTCTGGAATAACTCCCCAGTGCAGACATTCAGTTCCAGAATAAAAGCAATTTTATTCCAGAATAATTACTCTGCTTCCAAGGGGGAATAATCACTCCAGAATAAAGTCACTTTTATTTCAGAATCAAATATGCAGGGAGTTACTTGGACATAGCTCCTCAACAAAGTTATTGTAGTGCCAGTTAATTTTGTCATGTAAGCAGAAATGTGTGTAGCCTCCAGCAATGATACGTCTTGTTATATGTATGTGTGTTTACATTCTGATCTGCATAAAATTAAGCACTAAGATCTAGTGTTGAATGTGTTAAGCTGTGTGAATTTTCTTTTTTACCTTGTCTCACACATAGACAGTTCAAAATTTTGTAATAAACACATATCTAATATGAAGAAAAGAAAGTTTGAATTCTTTCTTCTGCATAAATTGCATGATAAGTCAGTGCAATCTGAAGTTAATTTTCTACAGTTTACAAAAATAGTCAACCCCCCCCCCCAAGATTAGATGTTCACACAAAAGTGTTTTTAATTTGGGAATTGCCTAGGTATATATGTAAAATGACTGGAAAGGCAATTTTAAAGCAATTATACAGAACAGCTCCTCCTAGAAGCTATGCTGAGGCACATGGAGGATAGGGAGGTGACTCGAGACAGCCAGTACAGCCTTACCAAGGGCAAATCCTAACCTACCTAGTGGCCTTTCATAATGGAGTGACTACATCAGTGAACAAGAGCTATGAATCTCTTCTCTCTGGACTTCTGTAAGGCCTTTGATATTGTCCTGAATGACATTCTCCTCTCAAAACTGGAGAGATTTGGATTTGATGGGTGGACACTATGGTGGATAAGGAATTGGATAGATGTTTGCATCCAGAGAGTAGTTTACACCTCTGTGTCTCTCAGAGGTCTGTATTGGTACCAGTGCTGTTTCATAACACAAAATCACAGCATATTCTGAGTTGGAAGGGACCCATAAGGATCACTGAGACCAGCTCTTAAGGTAATGGCCCGTCTGGGGCTCAAACCCATGACCCAGGTGTTCTTAGCACCATGCTCTAACCAGCTGAGCTAATCTCAGGGACATCTTCATCAGTGACACAGACAGAGGGGCTGAGAGCACCCTCAGCAAACTTTTTTGATGACACAAATCTGAGTGGTGCTGTTGACACCCATGAAGGATGGGATGCCATCCAGAGAGACCTGGACAAGTTCAAGGAATGAAGCCATGGGAACATCATGAGGTTCAACAAATCCAAGTGCAAGGTTGTGGCAACACCTGATTGGGCTAACACCTGGGTTGGGGTAACCCCCAGTATCAATACAGGCTGGGGGATGAAGGGATTGGAGAGAAGGACTTGGGAGTTTTGACCACTGAAAAGTTGGACATGAACCAGCGGTGTGTGCTTGTAGCCCAGAAAGCCAACAGTATCCAGGGCTGCACCAAAAGCAGCACCACCAGCTGCTCAAGGGAAATGATTCTGCTTTCATGAGCTCCCAGCTGGAGTACCGTGTCCAGCTCTGAGGCCCTCAGCACAGGAAAGTCAAAGGAAAAACACAGCACAGCTATGAGGGAATTTCTACTGAGAAAATTAACTCCATTCCAGCTGAAAACATACCTAAGTGTAAGTTCACTGCTTGTGGCCAAAGACTAACAAATCCAGCTGTTCATGTTAAGCAAGGAAAGCTGAGGACACAAAACACTGGATCACACAGTGTTATAATGTTATGTATCATTTGACTTAAAACGTATTTCAGCTAAACATCTCTCAACAATGGTTTTAAATGAGAGTATATTCAGACTCTATAGAAAAAAGGGGTTTTTTACAATGAGGGTGGTGAAACACCAGATCTGGTTACCCAAAGAGTTTGTAGATGGTTGAATCATGGCAACATTTATGGTCAGGTCATATGAGGATGTGAGCAACCTGATCCGGTTAAAGATGTCCCTTCTCATTGCAGAGAGGATTGGGCTAATTGTCCTTTAAATGTCCCTTTCAACCCAAACTATGTTATGATTCTATGATTTCATATTTCAGTCATAGTAAGGTTGCAGTCTGAATAAGCCAGTGCAAAAGCTGAAACTTGGAGACAACATTAATTCATTGATTTTTATGCATGTAAAGAGCAATAATTTTGTTTTATGACTGAACAAATTTTTCAGCAGTATTTAATAGTACTTTGGCATTGCTTTATTCAATGTTATGGCAAAAGTTGAAGTTCTCAAATTTAGCACCTGATTATAGCTCAATTAGCAGAAGTTTGGAGACACTTTCCTACCTGGCTAGCCAGAGACTTCCCCCGAACTGCTTTGATGTCAGAAGAAACATTCCCATTGTATTTGAGTCAAATTCTAACTCTGGGACTAGATGAAAATTAGTAGGCATTTCATAAGAATTTTTGAGTTCCCCTGGTTTCAGTTACAGGAAACTGAACATAAAAGTAAACAAACAAACAGCAATCTTACTAAACCTTAGACAATTTTTTGTCTTTAAATTCAAACAAAATTTTAAAAAGTTAATAACTAAATACATCTCTTATGTATAAACAAATTTGTTTTTCTTCAATTCAGATCAGAAAGTGAAGTTGGTAAGCTAGTATTTATTTGAGGTTAGAAATGTTCTTTCACAGTTATTCTGCTGTCTGTGAAAATCATCTATTTTCAGTAGGATCCTGACAGTTGCTGAGCTTCTTCTGTCAGGCACTCAGCACCTGTCAGAAGCAAACATCTAGGTAATTTTTTTTAATACACATATTTATATATACTCTATGTTAAAGGAATTGGCAGGTAGACAGACTGGTATGTATTTTTAAGAAATAGCAAATTTTTTTTTCCCACAGTGTGGTTATAAACTGCTTTAATCATCATTGAAACCTGTTTTAACCTCATCCAACAATTTTATTCCATTTCTGTTGGAAAATCTTTGACTGAAAATTGTTCCAATCATGTTGAAAATGAATAAGGACATTTCTCCAAAGTCTGAGAAAATGTATTTAGAATTATTCTGGTTTTATAATAAATTTTGCTTGGATTTTAATCATCTGTTCTTCAGTTACTTCACATTTTCACTGCTATCACCTTGGCATGAAGTGGCTGTATTCATCATGCAGAGCTTATATTTAAATTAATTAAGAAGTTGAATTGGATTAGTTGCGGATCTTTTGGGGGAGCTGCCAATGATTTCAGGGGCAAAATCACCAGCTGTATTTATGATGCATACCTTGTTTTTAAGTTTGTCAAGATACAGAGTACACTATTGTTAGGTGACAATCTAAGTTGCTGCAAGCAAAAGCTAGTCTTGGTGTCCAGATTTAATCTAGACTATGTCTTCTACACATCTCTCCATTCTATAATTAATTCAAAATCCATCTAAAAATATCCCACGTGAGAAATATGAAATATTAAGTTGATAAAACCCCAACACTTCACAACACAAGGGAGATTTCCTATGGATAAACAGCATAGTTAGAGGAGTAGGGGAGAATGTATGCATATGCATATTTAGAACGATTTACATTCTAATACGTTTCATTCAGAGTTGTTTTCATTTAACAGATGGAGAGAGTTTTGCAAACAGTGTTTGCACCTGCAGTGTGAAGTAGCTCTTTCTGGCTATACATTTTGGTGAAAGTAGACCTACAAAGTGATCTGTGTGACATTACTATGCTCTCTCAGATGTAGCTTTCTGAATGCTAAAAATGGAAAGCTGACTTTCCTAATTAGAAAAAAAAAAAAACAACTCCAACCAAAACCAACTAATGAAGCAATATGAAGAGTCACTCCCTTGTCAAATTACATAGTCTATTTTTCACAATGATGACTGAAACTGGCACACTTACTCTGGCTTTAGATGCATCGTTCAAAAATAGCCCATTTCTTTTGACTTTTGATTATTTTCATTTTGCCTGGGAATTTTGCATGCCTAATTTCAAACCAGAATGGGTTTTTCTATCCCATATTTAAAAGCCGGCTTGACAAAACATGACTGTTTTTGCAATAGATTTACTTTAAAGCTGAACTAGCATTCATTTCATTTAGTAAATCATTATTTTTAAGAAGATGGATGCTCGTTTGCTATACCAGTAAGTGAGGGTAAGAAAATTTCATTTATTGAGTATATACTGTTCACAAAGAGAAAACACAAAACTTAGGGCAAAATTAGTGAATAATCTAAGACCTGTTTAGGGATTCAGGGCTCTTTTTGGATGTATGGTTGGTAACAGCCCATTCTGAACAGCCAGTGCTCCTGCCATCTGCAAACACAGTCCTGCACTTAGACCTTTCAGCACATGGAGTGGTCGCTCAGCCGGTAAACATTGTAAAAAACAAATGCACCGCCTTTCCTCCTCCTTCCCTTAGCTTTTACATCTGAGCAATGTCACATGGTATGGAGTATCCCTTGGGCTAGTTTGGGTCAGCTCACCTGATTGTGTTCCCTCCCAGGATTTTGCCCTCGATGCAGAGGAAAGGAATGTTGACAGACAGTGCTGATGCTGTGCCAGTGCTGCTCAGCAGTAGCCAAAACACTGGTGTGTTATCAACACCTTTCTAGTGCAAAGCAAAGCACTGTGAGGGCTGCTATGGGAAAAAGAACTCCATCTCAGCCAGACCCAGTACATGCAGTTACCATTTGACTGGTATTTATGCATATCCAGAATCAAGCAAGAGTCAAGAGCTCTGCTGATCTGACAGATTGATGGGATGCCAGCAATCCCAGCCATGTGCCTACATTTCTCCTTCCAAACTGACAAAAATTTCAGCTGGGGAAAAAAAAAGTCATTTACAAAAATCCAAATGTTCCATATCCAAAATTGTTTCTATTATTCAACAACCCTTTTTCTAAATCACCATCATTCTTGAAAGCTTTGAGTCAAGTTTTGAAAATACATACAGGAAAATGAGGTTATAAAAACCAGACATAACGAAATGAAGAAAAGAAAAATTTGCAAAATTACCCAGAGACCAGAAAGATAAATCAAACTCCATTCAGACTCTGTAAGAGTCCTCCCATTCTTTTCAATCACATACAGATCTGAAGCTTAACCTACTTGATTGTGGTTCATAGTGATATGCTCATAGTGCCTATGAATACCCATGGTCAAATTGTGAGGATGAAAGTATTTGGACATTAAATAGCTGGCTAATTTCTTCAGAAGTTTCCCCCAGAACTCTGTCAAGGGATATGAGGTATACTGATGGTTGGTATGGCAGAGCTTATCCAAATGCTATGTCTGATAGAGGCAGTGCCACCTTTGCTCCAATTAATACCTGCCCCTTAGAGCTCTTGGAATCATAAAGGCACTGTAAGTCTCTATAAATGGTTGGCAAGGGAATAATAAACTTTGGATTAATCATAGTTTTTCACTATCACCTCCAAAACCCAGCTGGATACACTATAGGTTGAAGAACGGAAGAGGCTTATCTGGTTTGGACTCTGCCCACTGTGGATTTTTTCCCTTATACTTTGAAAAGGATTTACAAGAAGAAAATTTAGCAGCTGGCTGAAGATACATTATCCCAGCATTGGGAAATTTCATGGGTGTCATCAGATTTTTGGGAACTAATGTCAGGCTTCCCAAATTTCTGCTTTATTTGTGCCCCTGCGGGAATGCAGCCAATATCGTCATGGTATCGTTGAAGCAAATCACAGAACAACATCTGCTGATGATTTCCGGTTTCATACTTCCTATCTGCCACCCTGTTGCCAGTGATTTCATGAAAAGGATATACAGGCCCTCCAGGTGCACTGAACTACTGATTTATACTTCATTACAAGGCACCCTTGTCATCAAGTCTCCTTGCCTTGCCCTAGTACGCATGCATGATTTTGATCTAAAAAAGAAAAAAAATAGAAAAAGTAAAAAGATGCTTCAGCTGTTCAAAGGCAATCAGCATGTCTGCATTTTTAGGAAGAATTTGGCTCTTAACAATTTCCACTAATCTGCACTAAGCAGCCCTAAAAAGTTGAGTCCTTACTGTGGAGAATAGTTGTTTTAGAAATTCTAGTCCTGTACGGTTAAAACCCAGATGTTCCAGGCTGTGGAAAAACCACCTCCAAATTGTCCATTTTCCTGTATAGTACAGGGACTTGACTTTGTACTATGCACTGCCCCCGATTCACATCCTGACTACCCTGCTGAAATTCAAATGCATGTTTCCTTTCCTGGATATCCTCTTGATGTCTCTCCCCCTATGACAATTTGTCATACTGGTTAAAGAAGCAGCCTGTGTAACAGAAAGTGACATAGAATAATGTGTCATGTCAAATATATTAAGCATTTTAAGGCATCACAGACCTGGAAGATTTCAGATAAAAAGAAACATTTGCTTGAACCCTAAAATAAAGTTATAAAAATCCACAGAGAATTTTATATTTATACCTAAGCTTTGAAAGTGCCTCTGATTTCTCTTTGATGAGGCCCATGCACAGTTATAGCTGTAATGTTAAGGTTGTAATTGACATCAGCTTTTTAATACTGTTGTTTTGAAAGGTCAGGCCTAACGTTTTGCGTTTTGGACAGTTTTCACTCTCTTTTTTTTAACTATGGACATTATGATGGTAGCGGGGTTGAGCCAAAAGACATCAGTAACTTCTGGTAATCAACTCTGCCAAGTGACAGTTAAGTAGGATTTTCTTTGCTTTAGCCTTAGAGGTTCCCTGATTTTGTTGTTTGTGATGCTGTGTGGCAGCTGAACACACTCTTTGCTGAGGGCTGGTGTACAATGGGGCTCTGGAAAGCTACAGTGAACAACCTAGAGGTTTTAACCCAAAACCATGTGGCAGGATGAAGGCCAAAGCCCATGTGGTGTGCTATGAAGTTACACAGATAGTCCCCAAACCTCCCACATTACCTTTCTCTTTCTTTTTGTCAGAAAATTTATTCCCAGAATCCACTGATAACAGGACTGATGTTAATTAGACTAACTAGGAGGCAAAATCATATTCTTACTTTTTTTTTCTTTCTGGTTTTTATAACATTGACTGTGTTCCTCTGATGAAGACTCATTTTGATTGTGTGCTGAAAAATAAAGTTTGCCACAAAAGACCATTGCCTAATCATACAAAAGAGAATCAGCAGGAAAAAGGTAGTGAGGAGAAGCTCCAACACAGCTGTAGAAATCCAGTGTCTGTTTAACTGTGGAAATTAATTGACATTTGAGAGAAAAGAGCATTTGTTAAATTTAGCTTTATCAATGTAGTCTCACTAGTGTTGTTTGATAGCCTACCTTAGGTAAGAAAGAGTAATTCTTTTTATCAGATAGGAGTCCCAAGTCTATCTGAATTGCCAGAAAGAATACCAGCTTTGAGAGATAAGTTTTGTACATGAAACCAAAGAGAGCAATACTTCAAGCCCTTATAAAAGTTCTGGGACTTTTGATTCACCATAAACCATTATTTTAGAGGGAGGTAGAGTTTGCAGCACTCACAATTAAATGCTGGTTTCTCTTCTTCTGAGAAGTCATATAGAAAAGATTGTTAGATGTTCTTGGCTGAAGCTTAGGAAAAAAAAAAAGGTAAAGTGGTATCAATCTGTGGAATAGAGATAGGTCAGTCTCACCCTGTTGGAGAGAAAGCTCAGCACTCAGTGGACTAGATTACCAGATCACAAACCACAGACCGCAAGTAATACTGAGAGGGCATGAGAAGCCTTAAAAATTGGGTCAATACTGGACTAGAGTAAGAAGCATGAGAGATTTCTTTCTTATTCTGTTGATTACAAAAAAGTAGCATCCAATCTTGAGACAGAACTAAAAACACATCTTGAAAAAAACAAAAGTTGTTGTTTTTGTAGAAAATGGAGAGAGGGTGAAAATATGCCTGAAATCAAGCTTCATAGAGATAAAATGTACTGTAGAAAGACAAGATTTGGCATCAAAAAAGTCAAATAGATAAAAGGTAAACTAATTGTAAATCTGAAAATAATAAATGGCATTTTTCAGTCTACAGGCAAATTCCACAGGTAAAAGTTCTGAAATAAAAGTTTTCAGCATAAATGAAGTTTTGGTAACAGTAGAAGTGAATAAAGAGCACAATAAGATTTTGTACATGTAACTGTGATCAAGAGAACATAGGATCCATGACCTGATATTGTCATATGTGTGTATGTAACATAATAATCCTTTCAGAGTTCTAATGCACATAAAGGATATTTTCTTGCTAATGCATATCAATTATGATAATGCCAGCTACAGAGGTTACATTCTGACTGTTCTGAATCTCAGTATTTTGCAAGGATTATTATTTTAAATGTATTATATGAAGTGCAAGATAGGTACAGCCTACTAGTCTGCTAGAAAAATGATACCCAAACTGTTTAGTGTGCTTTTCCTAAAAACTTTGAAAACCAAATTTCCAGTCTAGTTAGTACTGTAGGTAGTCCTACTAGCTGACTTGGCAGCACCTTTGAAATGAACCCTATCTCTTCCTGAATTGTTAACAGAGAGTTGAGAACTCAGCTACCAGATAATGTGATCATTTGTGTGACTATAAAGACTGTTGTAAAGGTTTATAAACACAAAGAAGAAAACCAAAGTTGAAAACGTATTTTGATAAACATATGAGCCTGCCATTGTACCAGCAGCTGGAGTGAAACCTAAGTATGAATACAGCTGCATCTTCTGGAGATTTGCCTTCTTTGTAGAAGCAGCACTGTGAAGAAGCGAAAGACTTCAGAATGAGTGACAAATACCTTCAGCTTCTTCCATTACAGTACACAAGGGAGATGGGCAGCAAGAGTATGTTCCCTCTGGCCCAGTCTCTGCCAGCTAAAACATAATTTGACTAGCTTAAAACAAAAGAGAAGCACCTACCAAACTTCCTTGACAACAAAGGGAGCCTAGCGGACATCTCAGATTGTATGTTCAATGTAAAGATGAATAAAATTAACTGAGATGAATCTCCTGAAAATTTTGAAGATTCAAATCTCATGAAGGGAGACAAAATATCAAACAACATTGGCAGAGGTTGCTGACCAAAGCAGTATGGGACTGAACCCCACAAGTTTCCTCAGGTATCTATGTGATGAAAGGCACTCACAGAGATGTACTCAAAGAGGTGCTATTCCCCATTAAGGGCATGAAAGGTCTTCATTTGAGCCAGTAGTTGTTAGAATTCCAACTTGGTTTACAGGCTTAAAAATAAAGGAAGCAACATATGATGCTGCTTAGTTACCATGCACAATGACAAATCCAGCAAAATCAGTGTTAAACATGAGAAAGCTCAAATACACTAGGACTTGGAAATGCATACTCTTGGCACAAATGAAATTTTAACTTGTACCTTTGGAATATCTTGCAATACCAATGTAATTTCAACAAAAGCACTTGAATACCTTTGACCCAGATGAAACTAAACCATTCTGTTAAAAATGCCATGGTTTATTTCCCTGCCTTCCACTGGCATCAGCAAAGAGAAATTATCTTGCATGGCTGCTCTAATTATACATGCCCACACCATTGAAACTTTCCTGTGTTTTAAGTAGTCAAGTTTAATTCATTGGAACATGTAAACTAATCATTTACTTGTAATGCCTTGAAAAATTCATCCTGTGCCTAGAGAATAAGTCTTGTCAACTTGCAGAGGTTACACTGTGGTTTTATAACCCCACTCCATTGTTAAGAACAAAACTCAACTGTACAGTGCCATGAGCAAGAGCCTTCAAAGTCTAGAGCAAGGTTTCTGTGGTCAAAGTCCATGACTGTGTCCCCTCCCCAAGCCTGATATGAAAGGGTTTATTTTCCAAAAGCCTTTTACTGCTGTTGACTGCCCGTGTCATGTCTTCATTTAATAGCTGTGGCTTCCGCTAAGTTTATTTACTTGCCCCTGAAGCTTTGAATGAAGGACAGCTTACATTTAATTACTTTCTAATGCTGCTTGAATAGTAAATGGGTGTTTGCTAATTGATAGCTTCTTCTCAATGAGGCTTTGTATCTCACTCTTGTCTGTTCCCTCGGGTGCTCTGGGTAACCTCATTGTTAGGTTTGCTGATTCAAATGGAAAGGGTTCAGGAAATTCAGATTCAATACTGTACAGTGTAGCCTAGAAAATGTGATCCAGTTCTGAGGCTCACATAGGTGTGTTCAAAGGGGAAGAAGCAACTGTACAGAGAACAGGAGTACAACCACTTCCCCAATAGTTCTGGGGGAAAGAACAGTACTGCTCAGAAAGAAGGTAATTAATAATTTAGGACCCATACATTTGACCAGGTTTATGTCAAAAGTGAAATGATCTTGCCAAAACAGAAATAACCATTATTCATTATTTAACTAGAAACTCAATATCTCAAGATAAAGTTTTCTCTGCAATATGTTTGGGGAAATGCTCAGGTAAAAGCACTGGCTACTGAGTGATGTTGCAGGATATGACTCAGTTCTCAGAGATCTGGATGAAACTTTTCATATGATGTGCTAAAGAGATGGGCTGTGCAGTAGCAGAGGCAGACTACTTAAGATGACTGCTAAAGCACTCCACAGTTTTACCTTTGAAAAAAAAGGAGCAGGGGGTTGGGGAGGAAGGCATGTAGATGCTTCTGTACACATCACATGGAGAAGCAAGTATACATGGATTTTTCTTGTCCTCAAGTTTTGCACCGAATAGTTGATAGGAATACTCTAGGAAAACCAGAAGTCCCAATACAAACCTTACACTAATTTCCAGATGACTGAAGCTATCGCTTCACTTAGAAAGCATATTATGAATTCCTTGTGTTATTCCAACAGATATAAAATCAATATCATGCTAGCTACTATACTAGAGAGTATTCCAAAACAATTGTATAAAGATATTTGAGGGTTTGACGTAATTTGCACTCTTAAAGAAAAGGGGAAAGCTTGCTCTTTGTGTCACACTATAAGGAGTAGCCTGCAAATTGCATCCTTAATTTGTGATCACATGTAGTTTTGAAATCTGTTACCTGTTCTCTGGAAGTACATGGTGATTTTTGTAGTGTCCTTGCTTGTACTGAATATAACATTAACTATTTCCTTCTTCTGATTTGCTGGAGCAACTGATAACACCAAGCGTCCATTTGTATTATCAGGATTTTCAGTCTTCTGTGCTCATGTACAGAATATTACTATTGAATATGTATTTAAACAGACAACATTTTCAAGCAAAAACAGGCATACATTCTTGCTAGAGATCAAGATTGGTCAAAAACACATTCACAGTTTATTTTACCATCCTTGCTAAACTTTTTGCAAGTCAGATGAATTGCCAGGCAGGTTTTTTTGGTTTGGGTTTTTTTTTTTTAAAGCTGTTCTTCAAAAGCTCTCTCTTAGCTTTGTAGTTCAGTGGAGATAAAACAACTGTGCACATCTGTGCTTTTCTAGTTACTGTATTTATTTGTTTTGTTCTTCCATTTCTTCCTTTTTCTTTGCATATCTGCCTGAAATGTGATAGAAGTTGCTGTGCTCAAACAAACTCTTCCTGTCTCCTTGTCTTTCTCTGTTTATCCTTTTCATATGACCTTGGCATATTTTCTTCTCTATTGTCATTCCTAAATATTGTTTTCTCTTTCAGGTTCAACTTTTTTGATTTCTTTGCTTCCATCATCACTTTTATGATTCTTATTTTAAAACCCATCATAAAAATCTCTGTTTTCTGTTTTATGTCTCTGTCTTCCATTTCCTTCTTGTAAAAACACTGCCTGTTTTCTTGGGAAGCTATTAGTTGTCATTTATTGTTTTGATGGTTTTTTGCCTTGTTTCCTTTACACAATAACTTTAGATAACAGAGGATATGTAAAGAAATGTGCATGGTTTTGAAACAACTTCATACAATTAAGTTAAAATTACAACAGAAAAAGAGGAAAAAGGAACTCTAGTGAACTACATGACAAAGAGCAAATATTATTAACTTATTTTGGTACTGAACCTTTCTGAGATCCAACTTGTTCCACACAACAGACCTGATAATGCAGTGAATATCTGTGTCTGTGGCTTTTAGCTGTACACACGCTGTGTGTGCTCTGTGTATACAACTCTTTGTGAGTGTAGAAGGGACACAGAATGAGAAACTATGAGGAATTGTTTACATCTCACTACAATACTTTTCTTAAAAATGTAAAGTGAAAATGCAGGTCTAGCCATATAGACAAAAGCCTTTGCAGCATTCAGCCCATAGAGCTTAGGATTTTAGAGGTCCTGCTGACAGCCTTTTCTCTATCAACTCTGATTTTCACCCTCTGGTTTCTGAGATGCAGTTATTACTCAGTCTTCCATTTTTACCACAGAATCTGGCAATGAAAGGATTTCTGACATCAATAAATCACAGTCACAATGAATCAAAGGCATTGTCCATTTGGTCAGAAAACACGAGAAGTTACTGAATTAATTCCTTCAAATAGCAAATGCCTTATCATAACGTATTGTCAGCCCCAGAACATACCTTTATCAGAAAGCTAAATTCTAAGATGACACCATGTCTAGGTTTGAGGGGAAAAACCAAAATGTTTTACCCACAAGCAGGGGAGGGGCCTCCTCCACAATAATCACACCACTCTTTATCAAATTTAAGAAAAGGAATTTTAATACAAGAAGGATAACTGCTATATATATATATATATATGTAAACAGACTAGTGCAACCCACTTCCCCAACACCATAAGAGAAAAAAAAAACAACAACAACAAAACCCAGCAGGTTTTCCTCCGGGAGAAAAGGTTATACTTAAGTGTCCTTGTCACAGCCCGCTGGCTGCAGAGTGAGTTTCAGTCCCTCTCCAGCGAAACAGACGAGCAGTGGGCTTTCAGATGGACTCAGTCTCTTCCCCCTGTGTTCCCCGTCCAAGAAGCAGAAAGGTACGAGCAACCAGCAGCAAATCCAAGGCAGGTAGCAGCACGGCAGGAAAAAGTAATCCGAAGTAGGCAGCGGCAAGACAGCCAGGGAAAAACCCCAGCAGTAACCAGCAGGGCAGCCTGCCTCCTTGGAGCCCCCACTCCCCCGTTCCGCCGAGCCAAGACTGCGGAGAATATCCAAAAAAAAAACCAAAAGAGACAAACCTGCCCCCACCCCAGCGATCACAGTTAACTGCTTCTTTTGTTAACCGCTGGCCTGGGCAGTTAAGTGGCAGGGGAGAGAATTTACATAATAATCCCAAACTACAACATTATCCACCCCTAAATTCTCTTCCATGCCGATACTCTACATTAAACTTAAATTTTCTTTCAAATAATTAAGTGTTTACAAATACAGTAATATGAGTCGTTTACCCAGAGATAAGTTCCCCTTGAGGTATACATCGTGTCTCTCCATCTTCCTGCATCACCCACCAGGTGGAACCAGATCCTTGAGCAAAGACAACCCCACGAATGGGTTTGCCTTTGCCTGAGGCAGGGTTGATCCAGGCTGTTTTCCCTAGCATACCTCTCAGGTGTATTACAGGGACTTTGTCTCCATCTACAGTGTGAAGGGGTTCTGATTGGGCAGGGCCGGCTCGATTGACAGAGCCTCTAGTGTTGACTAGCCATGTAGCCTTTGCTAAGTGTTGATCCCAGTGTTTGAAAGTCCCTCCACCCAACGCCTTCAAAGTGGTTTTCAACAGTCCATTACACCGCTCAACTTTCCCGGCAGCTGGTGCATGGTAGGGGATATGATACACCCACTCAATGCCATGTTCTCTCGCCCAGGTAGCAACTAAGCTGTTTTTGAAATGAGTTCCATTATCTGACTCAATTCGTTCTGGGGTGCCATGTCGCCACAGCACTTGTTTTTCCAGGCCTAGGATGGTGTTCCGAGCAGTGGCGTGAGGCACTGGGTGTGTCTCCAGCCACCCTGTGGTTGCTTCCACCATGGTGAGCACATAGCGCTTGCCTTGGCGGGTCTGTGGCAGTGTGATGTAGTCAACCTGCCAGGCCTCCCCGTACTTATACTTATCCCAGCGCCCACCATACCACAGGGGCTTCACTCTCTTAGCCTGCTTAATGGCAGCACATGTCTCGCAGTCGTGGATAACCTGAGAGATAATGTCCATGGTTAAATCCACCCCTCGGTCTCGTGCCCATTTATAAGTGGCATCTCTGCCCTGATGGCCCGAGGCATCATGGGCCCATCGAGCCAAGAACAGCTCTCCCTTGTGCTGCCAGTCCAGATCTGTCTGTGATACTTTCACTTGCGCAGCTCGGTCTGCCTGTTGGTTGTTGAGATGTTCCTCATTGGCCCGATTTTTGGGCACGTGTGCGTCTACGTGGCGGACTCTCACAATCAGCTTCTCTACTCGGGTGGCAATATCTTGCCATATATCGGCAGCCCAGATGGGTTTCCCTCTGCGTTTCCAATTGGTTTTCTTCCATCGGTCTAACCATCCCCAGAGAGCATTGGCCACCATCCATGAGTCGGTGTAGAGGTAAAGCTTTGGCCATTTCTCTCGTTCAGCAATGTCCAGGGCCAACTGCACGGCTTTAAGCTCTGCAAACTGACTCGACCCACCTTCTCCTTCAGTAGCTTCTGCAACTTGTCGTGTGGGACTCCATACAGCTGCTTTCCATTTGCGATTAGTCCCTACAATGCGACAGGAGCCATCGGTGAAGAGGGCGTAGCGTATTTCCTCTTTTGGCAATTGATTGTATGGTGGAGCTTCTTCCGCACGTGTCACCTGCTCTTCCTCTTCATCTGCTAGACCAAAATTTTCACCTTCAGGCCAGTTCGTGATGATTTCCAGGATCCCAGGGCGATTTGATTTTCCTATACGGGCGCGCTGCGTAATCAGGGCAATCCACTTGCTCCAGGTAGCATCAGTGGCGTGATGTGTAGAGGCAGCCTGTCCTGACAACATCCACTTCAGCACTGGTAGTCGAGGTGCCAGAAACAGCTGTGCTTCTGTGCCAATCACCTCTGAGGCGGCTTGAACTCCTTCATAGGCGGCTAGGATCTCTTTCTCTGTGGGGGTATAGTTGGCTTCAGATCCTCTGTAGCCTCGGCTCCAGAATCCAAGTGGTCGGCCTCGAGTCTCACCAGGCACCTTCTGCCAAAGGCTCCAAGACAGGCCATTATTCCCGGCAGCGGAGTAGAGCATGTTCTGTATGTCTGGTCCTGTCCTGACTGGTCCAAGGGCTACAGCCTGAGCAATCTCATGCTTAATCTGGTCAAAGGCTTGTTGCTGCTCAGGGCCCCAGTGGAAATCATTCTTCTTACGGGTTACCAAGTAGAGAGGGCTTACGATCTGACTGTATGCTGGGATATGCATCCTCCAGAACCCTATGGCACCCAGGAAGGCTTGTGTTTCCTTTTTGCTGGTGGGTGGAGACATTGCTGTGATCTTATTGATGACTTCTGTTGGAATCTGACGGCGTCCATCCTGCCACTTCACTCCCAGGAACTGGATCTCTTGGGCTGGTCCCTTAACCTTACTCCGTTTGATGGCAAAGCCAGCTCCCAAAAGGATCTGGATGATTTTCTCTCCTTTCTGAATAGGGGCAACTTCCATAGGCTTGGCCTGTCCTCCTGGTTTAGCCTCATCCTTTTCTCCCTTCACTGTGGCATCAGGGGTTTTATTCTCTCGCTTTTCCCCCTTCACTGGGCTAGGTTTCTGAATGCATTCTGGAAAAACCCTGGCCCTACCTTCAAACATTCTGTAAGCTGCAGGGATACAACCTTGCAGAAAAACCATAAAGAGCAAGATATCTCTGGCATCCAGGGAGAATTTAAACATCTCAAAAGCTGTTGTAGCAGACTTGAATGGGGAATGGACAAAGGGTTGGGAGAAGAGATTCCCCTTTGTTCCTTCCCAAGGGTCCGTACTATTATCACTGAATCCCCAGAGGTAGCAGCTTAGGTTGTGGCAGGAAAACAGCCTGGAGAGCACCACCCACATGACATCCAAAGGCATCGAATTCATGGCACCATAAATCCAGAGTAAGAACTCAATAATAATTGCGGCTATTTGAGTTTTGCTCATTGATTTGTTGATAAGACTTAAACCTGCCGCTCCTTTTGGCATGAATTTGTACCAACAAAAAGCCAATATATTATACAGGATGGTCCTGATGAACCCTAAGCTCAAGACCCACATGGTGCCACAAAATAGCAGTTATCCTTCTTTGTTTACAAGCCCCACGTTGGGCGCCAAGAAATGTCTAGGTTTGAGGGGAAAAACCAAAATGTTTTACCCACAAGCAGGGGAGGGGCCTCCTCCACAATAATCACACCACTCTTTATCAAATTTAAGAAAAGGAATTTTAATACAAGAAGGATAACTGCTATATATATATATATATATGTAAACAGACTAGTGCAACCCACTTCCCCAACACCATAAGAGAAAAAAAAAACAACAACAACAAAACCCAGCAGGTTTTCCTCCGGGAGAAAAGGTTATACTTAAGTGTCCTTGTCACAGCCCGCTGGCTGCAGAGTGAGTTTCAGTCCCTCTCCAGCGAAACAGACGAGCAGTGGGCTTTCAGATGGACTCAGTCTCTTCCCCCTGTGTTCCCCGTCCAAGAAGCAGAAAGGTACGAGCAACCAGCAGCAAATCCAAGGCAGGTAGCAGCACGGCAGGAAAAAGTAATCCGAAGTAGGCAGCGGCAAGACAGCCAGGGAAAAACCCCAGCAGTAACCAGCAGGGCAGCCTGCCTCCTTGGAGCCCCCACTCCCCCGTTCCGCCGAGCCAAGACTGCGGAGAATATCCAAAAAAAAAACCAAAAGAGACAAACCTGCCCCCACCCCAGCGATCACAGTTAACTGCTTCTTTTGTTAACCGCTGGCCTGGGCAGTTAAGTGGCAGGGGAGAGAATTTACATAATAATCCCAAACTACAACACACCATTTCTTTTGTTATTAATGATGAGGCCTGGGTAAATGAGACTGAATATTTCCGAAGAATATTCAGCATTTGGAAGGATGTCTTCTGAATATTTTCCACCATGAATTTATTGGGTAATGATCATCAGAAATGGTGACAAACGGTTAAGTGTCCTTTAATGCAGACCACTTTTATTGCCTTCTGAAAAGCAGACTGCCTGAGGGCTACGCAGCTCTGTTTTGTAATAAAGGATGTGGTGATGAACACCAAGGTGCAGAATATTAGTTTAATATTCATCTGCACCTTCTGCACTCTGTGAAATTGTACATGCTTCACAGGCATCTGATGCTCTCATGGTAGAGGGCTTCCTGGTACACTTTCCAGTGCGATCTTTGCGAAACACACACAAATGAGTACCTGATTTCATTATCAGGTTCGATTGTGAGAAGATAGGTGGCCTATTTGAACAAATCCATTTTCACTTTTCAACATGTTATTATCTTCTTCTGATTTAGTCCTAAATCAGCACTCTGTAGTCCTTGACTTCTCCTTTTCTTTCCATGGTGATTGGTATTTTCTGATACAGGATTTTCAATTGTTATATTCTCCATTGTCCTGAAGGCCTTCTTTGAGGAGTAGAAGTTCAGTCTGTATACATTGGAAGACTCATTTCCCTCAGTTGAACTGTATTGCTATGTGCCAGCCAAGGATCTGATCTATCTTCAAGAAGTTTAAGTTGACAGCAAGCACTCTTTTCACAAAAAAAAAAAAAAATATAAAATTGTTACCTATTTGTACTTTCATTTCTGCAACTGACACCTAAATCTTTGAATTCAACACCCAGAGATAACGTAGGCAGTGATACTAAAATACTTTATGTACTCCCAGTAGTCCCTTGGCATAAATCTTTGAAGACTCAGAGCCCTAACAAATACAAATGATGTACATGTATTGGTTCATAAATTCTGTTTATTACATCTTTGGCTGCCCTCTGTTTTCCATACTCTCCTCTGCATGCTGAAAAAGATGTTCACCTACAGTTTGTACATACTTCCATTCATTTTTTGCTATAGCAAACTAAAATACTGTAATAGGTTTGGTGGAAGCAAATCTTTGAGTTCTATCTTTACAGTGACAACACATACTAATGAACAGTCAAGTAAGCAGATATAAATAATAAACAGAGTTTCTTATTATTTTTAGAACATGTTAATTCTGGTTGGATCCTGGCATATAGAACAAGAGAATGCTTTGTAAAATCCCCCATTGTATTACAGAAATGCTACTCTTGTTTTTCTTCTCACTCAAATTTCTGATTCCAATTCCCTCTTGAAAAGCAAGACAACAAAGTCAACCTACTACAGAAGAATTTTAACCAATGACTAATTAACCACTCAGCTTCAATTTAAAACTAAATTGCTTCCCAAAATATTTTGGAAATTTCATGGTTGAATTTTTCCATTAAGAAGAAAAAAAAAAAGGAGGGATATTTAATTAAACACCACTGTCCTGCTTTCCAGGTTTTGTCTTTTCTATTTGGATGTAGTCCTACTTACTGTGGTAACTGGCAAGCAATCCAGGTTCAACAAATCAAAAAGTACTGTTGTGTGCCAAAAAAACCCTTCCAATGAGTCGCTCCTATTGTAGCCACATGATTTTAACTGATATTGACAAGCAGTACATCACTGGGTGAGAAAATTTAGTTGACAGTGAATCACACCAAAAAAAAATTGAAAAATAAAAAATTAATTTTAGAGGTCCCAAGGCTTAAGAGGTGACAATTTTTCTACCTTCACTCTTTTTAACAATAACCCAAAGGGATGCATTTGACATTTCTTTCAAGAGGGTAATGTGAGCAAGGCACATAATATTAAATAATGCTGGACTTTAATTCTGACCAGCTGTTGTGATTTTCTTTTCAAAATTCATTCAGTCATGAATGCTTTATACACTTTGGAAAATAAGAGACAGTGAAATATATGACATCATTGCTGCTAACACCAGGAAACAAAAGAGGGATATTTACATGAGAAAGGTGGCTTTTCTGTAACAGTGCAGGGAGGAAGGGTCATAGGTTCATTCCTCTGTTTGCAGACCATGGATAGTGCCGTAGGCTTACCATGCCTTATACTGTGGGGCTCACAGTCAGCAAATACAGCACTGAGCCCATTGCTGACTACAAATAGACCATTATCCCGTGATAACAGTTGTGCTGGCTGTGACTTTTCCATGGCACTAGGAGTTCATTTCATGTTCAATGGCTCTATGAGAGAAGAACAAACCAGTCTGCCTCTTTTTTGTACGGGTTTGTTCTGTGACGGTAAGGGACTCAGAACAGGGCAAGTTGGTTTCATGACTGCTGTTGTCAGCAAGTCTCCCCCACACAGTTACTGACTTAATTTGACCTCTTTATGGCAGCAAATGCCATGCACATGCTGTGCAGAATTGAAAAGATGAGGCTTTGGATTGTAGGAGCTCCTCAAAATGCCCCAAGGACCACAAATGAATTTCAACATACTGCTTCCTGCAGCAAAAGAGGTCCATAGCATAGATGAGCTTACATTAACAGGGGATGTTTTGGCAATTAAAACATATCAAAAACTTTCTGTTTCCATTAAGTATACTTTTAATACAGAAGGTTTGGCCCATACAACAGACTTGGGGGGAAAACAAACAAACAAACAAAAACAACAACAAACCAACAACCAACCAAAACTAGGATTTTGCTTTTGGTTTGAAAAAATAAGTAGTGATTTGCTATTAAAAAGTTATGGAAGTCTGGAAATATTTTTTGATGGTCACACAACATACTCTTCTTATTTACAGGGAGAAAGTGAGAAGCATGTTGTTCCTTCTCATGACCTTTGTATGACTAGTAGGAAGAGGACTGCTTTTAGGGATGCTGTGCAGGCTCGGAAAACGTGTTCCCTGATCATGGAAATAAGCAAAATTTCTGCCACCTCACTCCTTTTCAGTAACATCAGTGTGATTCCGTATTGTACAAGGTGTTTTGAAAGGACTCAGTGAAATTGCAAAGAGGTACATCTAGGTTTTTTCCACAAAATGAACTAGTTACTAGGAAGGACTATAGCTCCTGATAAGATTATAGATAACTCCAGTGCTATTCCTTTAAATGGATGTTGAATGGACAGAACTCTTTTAAAGTTCAAATCAGGCAGCTTTAAACCATCAAAAGAATAACACTAATCTCCTCTTCCTGCTTACTCTTACAAGCTGGGAATGTCTCTCTCTTATTTGCCAACAAAATGTCAAAGACTTTACCTAACGTTTTTACTAGCTGGCTGATCACAGAACAGCCCAGAAATTGCTGCATCAGTAAAGTACTCTGAAAGAGACACTGTAATCTTAAACCAACAGAGGCTGTGTCTAAATTAAGGGGCATAGTAATATTCTACTCTAGTGTCTCCATGAAATAACATCAGTGATTCCTCCCTATGCTCAAAAATCCCAAATGGGCCACAAAATCCACTTGATTTACCACTGTACCTGAGGTGACCCTACAACAACAAACCAGCATATGTTATTGTTGATGGAATCATAAGCACAAGACAGACTACTTCACAGAGCAGGATATTTATATATCCAATGTGTTCAACCGGCTGCTCAAAAGAGCAGATGAGCGCAGAATTCGAAAAGCACTTGGGTGTGTTTGTATGATATGCCTGTGTATGTAGCCAACTCAAAACACTGTTCCTCTCTTGAACTCAGGCAGTTTCCAATATTAATTTATCTACTTATTTATTTATTTTAGTGAATATTTGACATCCCTTCTGAAGCTTAGAAAATTAAGCCTCCTGCTTCATCATTCAGCTCTCTGCCTGACATATGGTTGCTCTGATTCATCACAGCCATCAGCTGCTGCAGTGCACAGTTCAGGGATGTTTTAAGTTTTACCATATTTAAGGGCAAGAGGATTTATATGTTGCTCATCTTTTTGATGTTCTGGACTTGGATGTGCCAACTAACAACATTTATACTGCCTGAATTAATGATATTCCTTTTTTCTCAGAAGAGCAGTCAATGCAGGAGATGTGAAGGGGAAAAAGTATCTCAATTCCAATTCTTCTGTGCCCAAGGCTGTGAAACCTGTAAATGTAATGCAGCGTACTTTCTTTGTTGAAAATTTAACCTAATTCCCTCGCAGCAACTGCAGATACATTAAGAAAGAATACACTGGGCTGTGTACAAGTGATTTAAGCTGCAACTGCTGGGCTTTGGTGTTATATTTATTCCCTGAAAATTTAGCCAAATGTGTTCAAAATACAGAAAATTGATGACATTAGACAACATTATACACTAGCCTGCTCTTTAAGTACCAACAAATCATTCAAACAAATAACTCTACAGAGGTAAACGCAGGCAGGAAAAGTACTTTTATAAAGGCACAAGACAGGGTATTCCCACTATGAAGCCTCAGGCTTTATTTGCTCCCCAGAGACAAGAAAACACTTCTCTGTCAAGCCTCAAATCTCAAAGCCTGCAACCAATGCTAAGAACAAGGCCAACACCAATATCCCTATGTAAACTGTAACTAACAGATAGACCTACCTTTGCCTCAACAGCTGCTTCAGACAAATGTTGTGCACATCTGCCAGTCACAAAACATAGAGAGAATCAAAATATAGTTTACCCAACCCATTACAACAAGATCATATTGGACTGTTTTCCAGTCACTGTACAAACCACAGGGAAGATAGGATAAGATGGGTCAGAACCAAGAAAATCAGTGCAACCACTGGAAAAACAATATCTATCTTTGTGCCCTATGTAGTAAGATATGAATTTGGATGTCCCTAATTCAGAGGATAGAATTTTTTTTCATTGTGCATCCAAGCAGATTAAAAATCTCCAGTCTTTTACCATATAGGATTTACCTTATATAACTGACTCTAAAAGAGTATGCATGTTTCCTAAATCAAGAAAGATATGAAAAAGAAGAAGGTTGGGGGTTTGGTGGGTGTTTTAATAACTACTATAAACAAAACCAGACAAACTTTCAAGCCTACATGTTTTTCTCCAGGGTTGAAATAAAAGCAGATGTCTTTGGAATTACATACAAGCTGAGAAATACCACTTTGAATTTGTTAATCAGTTAGATCATTTGAGAGAAAATGCAGCAGGTACCTCAGAGACAGGAATGACAACTGCAACAGAACAGATGACAAGAAAACTATGTCCTACAAGAAAAGGAGAGGGGTGATTTATCCAATTTATCAACAATTGGGCTTGCAAGAATTAATGGTCACAGAAACAAGGAGTCATAATGTGCTATAAAACTCGCATATGTCTATTCAATTCATTATTTACAGTAGTATTATGAATTTTAGTTCTCAGGTACTTATTTTGAAAGCTTTTCACAGGTTCCCCTTGAGAATAAGAACTGAAAACACAAAAATGAAATTAAGTTTTGTGGAAAATATTCTTTCCCAGATCTCTGAATTTGTCTGTTTTTCATCAACTGTTCACTCATTCTGGTGTTTATTGGTTGTTTGGTTTCACACATGCACTTTCCTTGTGGGTATTTGATGTTCTTGCTAAGGTATATTGCACACAATATGTACGCTCCAGGTCTCGTAATGGTCCAGTGGAGGACAAGGTATTGTAACAGCTGAGAAGATGTGTTGGCAGTTATTACATTTGGTCTTCATCTGGTTTGGGTCTGTTTATATATGTTGGTCCATTAGAGTGTTGTTTTAGTGATAAGTTTAGAAAATATCCACACCAAGGTTTGGAGGGCTGTTGAAGGAGATGCCTGTAGGTGGGAGGACACATAATTGCGTTTGTAGTGAACTTCAGAGGAAGAATTTAGAAGGTAAAGGTGGCCAAGGTACAGCATAAGTATAAGCAGAAGCATAGTGGAAGAGATAATTAAAATATCTTTTTCAGGGTAGCTCATTATAAGATTGACATATTGCAAAATTCTCTGTGTGATGCAGCTGTGCCCTCGCTCAGATACAAAAAGTGAAGATATGTGTGAGAATGAAAAGAAGTTGACAGATTTGAATTTCTGAGGTTTGGTCTCCATGCTGTATACACTCAGGGTAGTCTTGGAGGCTTCCATAATGTGAAGCGTTAGTGTGTGAACTGGTGAAATCTGTCAAAACTAGGCTGATCCTAGTTGAGACTGTGTTGTGTGGTTTATGAAGGAGGTATACTCTGTCCTGAAGGAAGCATGCCCCTTTGGCAAGCACAGACAGGGGATGGGCAGTAAGTGAAGTGAGTGGGAGTGCAAGGTTTCCCTTGATAGAGTACTGAGGAGAATGTAGGAACTCCTATACAGGAAGGGATTGTACATAAGACACCAGGTGATGTAGCTTCTTCTTCAACTTTCATCAACCTGATCAATGCAGTCTATGTGGATCAAGACATTATAGATCTTTTATAATACCTGTTGGCTTAATCACTACTTAAGGACCACGTTTTAAGCATTGTTAAGAAATGTTTTTAGAAAAAGCTGTGGTACTACTTATTTTATGTAGAATATTTCAATGATCATTCTTGTCCTAGCAGCCCAAGGTGGAATTTCAGCTTGGTTTGCCAATTAGGCTCCTTCTACAGACTATGGAGAGAGATATTTACCTGCAGGTGCAGGTGCATTGTGTGTAAAGCAGGTGGTAAGTATCATTTGAAGATATTTATGGTACTTCCTTAGATGTTTATAGTTAATAGAAGGACTCTGATTTCTTATCAGAGATTCTCTTTCCAGTAAGTTTCTTCACCAAAAAAAAAAAAATTAAAAAAAAAAAAACAAAACAACAAAAAAACCCCACCCACCAAAAAAAAACACATTAAGTGTTGCTCCTTCACAGGGTGAGATTTACAGGTTTCCTTTTCAAATCCATTGATATGAAAATGTTTAATTGTGGCATTCCTTCAAAATCCAAGTGTAGAATAAGAAAGGACAATTCCTCCACAATTACTGATTTAAAAAACTTTGAACTCTCAAAAGTCCATCAGCAGGACAACTGAAGAAAAACCTACCCAGAAATTCCTTAGGCTCACCAATTCCTATAGTTCCAGGAGAGTGAATGTTTCCAATAGATCTCTTGGATGAGTTGGACAATCCATCCACAAATATTTTTACTAAGGATGTGTGAGCTGGCACTGGTGTTTGGGAGTCAGTCTCTATCCAGATGGTCTTGCTTCAATCTCTGGAACAGGACTGTTGAATTTCTCTTAGTTTCCAACAGCTAGAGTCAAACTAGGGCAATATAAGTTTCCTGTTCATTCTTACATCCAGGCTATGAATTCCTGTTCTTGTAGAATTGGCTCAACTATTCCTATTTCAGCAGCTTCCCAGCCAAGATCTTCTTCTTCTAATGATCTCTTGAGACAGAGTGAAAGGAATGGGCATCTAAGCACACGCAACTCAATCACCACACTGTTATCCATGACAGATTATGGCAGTCTGACTCCTACAAAATACTGCACCACACACTGCCTAGATCTGCCCTGTTGTCTTGTCTGTACAGTGCATTGCCCAGCAGCTCTTTAGGGCCATTTCATGCCTTCTGCAGATTGAGACAGTGCCCATATGCCTAAAGTACACATTTTTAGATTTTCCTTATTAAAATAAAAAGGACAAAACCCTGATTGTTTTGCTTTCAGTGGAAGATGAGTTGAAAAAAGACATGTAAACTTAGGAACTGTAAGGTTTCTGAAGGACCTATAATCTACCTTAATCCATCTCATCCATTTCTTTCCAATCACCATTTCTCTAAAACCTAAGGTGCTCTGAAGGCAACAATGTCAAAGTAACCTCATTCAATCTAATGTATATCAAGTGCTTACTAAAATACCAGTAATATTAAAAGCAGAAAGAGTACACTGTACTGTTCCACATCTAATGTTCTGTAGAAAAACAGTGTATTACTTGCATATACCAGTAGAAAAGAAACAATAGAATTAGCTGATAAGCTGTTGACTGCCCCAGTGTACTTATTAATTAGGTTAATATAGAGATCTTCATGGTGATGAAAAATGACAGGTAATAACACTGCTGACCACAAACAAATTTTGCCAGTTTAACTCACTATCAGTGATCAAACTGTTAACACAACAAGGCACTTTAGATCATTAACAATGATTATGACACTAACAAGTACATCAGGCAATTAAGCCAGTACTACATTGTTTTGGGTTACTTGATACACTTTGAACAACCTGATGAGCACCTGTTTCATGCAATAGGGCAATGACCCCAGAATGAAAACTGGTGACACCTTTGGTGTTGCTCTTTTTGTTGACTACAAAACCCTGTCAGGTCTGTGTAAAGATCTGCTGAACACAAGCCAAAAAAAAAAAAGGTAGGTGGGTGCTAATAAGAAAGGCTTGAAAGCCTGTTAATGTAAAATCCAGGTTTTATTAAAGAATTTAGAATTATTCTCAAAACTAGCACAGCTGCAGGTGTTGCCATATCATAAATGTTTTGATGCTACAGTAACAGGCAATGGGAAAAACACTGAGAAAGGTGTTTTACAACACTTTTCACTTGACCATTACACTCACTTTTGATTTATACAGACCTACGAACTGGTGTTTTCAATTCAAGCTCAAATGAATTCAAATCTAAAAAAAAAGTTTAGTTAAAACATCCGTGCTTCCCTCAGTCAGTACAGAAATGAAGCATGCAATCCTAGTCCATGCGTTAGCTCTCACTATCACCCCCTTCTTCATCTAATCAAAATACAACTTTTTTATAGCTTCAAAGAATCTTCATGAAAAGTTTTGATAAACAAGTGTGAAAGAAGGCATAATTCCAAGATTGGTCTAAACAGGTCTTGGAGACCTGAGAACTGTCCTGTCACTGTTCTGCTAGCAAAAATTAATAAAATAAATATATTGGAAAAGTAGGAAAAAAAACCAGCAAACAAACAAACAAACCAAACTTTTCACGTTCTTACCTAGGACCATTGATAATAACAAATGTCTTGTGTGACAAGTAAGGGTTACACGTATCTTGGGTGTTTTGTATGAGACAAATGGCAGGTCAAATCATTATCTAACACTCCACCTTCTAGGGTTTGAAACCAGGCACATCATCCCTTTAGCACTACCTTTGGGTAGTAAAGAAAAGCACTGATAATTCAGTGTTAACAAAATGAGAGCAACTGGAGTAGCCAGTATCTGAGCTCAAATAAGACTGAACAAACCTACCAGCAAGACAGTTAGGTGGCAGCTACAATTTAAATTAGATAAATGTGAAGTGATATGAAGTGGGAGAAAAAGCCTAATTATTTTTCACACGCTGCTGGGATCCAAATTACCTAGAGATCTAAATTACCTAGAGTATTTCAGGAACATATCATGAGCAGGCTGGCATGCTGCTGAGATTTTAGAACAAGGAAGTGATTGGGCAAAATAATAAAGGTTGCAAGGATTGCTAAAGGAAATATTGAAACAGACCACTAGGATTTTATAATTTGGTGATACTTTTTCCTTTTTATACTGTACACAGGGTTGTCTGTCTCTACTCACAGTCCCAGTGTGCCACAGACAGTAAAGCTTTACATGGACAGGAGTTAAAGAGTGGAAGAGAGATTAAACATTGAGAGCAATTAAATTAACCAAGGCTATTTAGTTTATAATAACGATGACCCAAAATAATAAAAAGTTTTGGGGAAAGAGTACTGATACTCCTTCACAGCCAGTCCCAGTCCCACAGCAAAATTACAAGAGAAAAGTTGATTAAATTGACAAGCAGAAAATGCAAAACGAGCAGAAGGGAAAGTACCTTAAAGTATCACATTATCAGTCCATGAATTTCAATGCCACAGAAAATTGTTGAGGAAAAGAATTTAACAGGATTTTAAGAGAGTTGAGTTATTTATATTGACAAGTTAAAGTTTCATGCCTACATGAAGTTAAGTCGAGAATGTAAGAGACTTTAACCCTTCGCGGGGAAGAAAACTGTGGGTAGGGGATTACAGAGAGGCATCAGGATGCATGAAGCCATGGGGAGTTCTGCCTTGCTTTGAACTTCAGAGATGGCAGATACCAGCCTGCCTGTTAGGGCAACCTTCACTTTTATAGTAGCTGGTGAAGAAGGAAGGAGAGAAGAGGGCACTGTGGCCTTTCATTCAGATTTTGATTGTAATCAGGATAATAATTAAGATCTAGGTGAGTTCTTTCTAAAGACATCAAAACTCCAGAGGTTTAATACACATCCCAAAACTCACTGGTCACTGAGTGCTTGCCTGTAAAAGCTACATACCTGCTGACTGCAGTGCTGTCCCTCCCTGCAGTTTCCCCAAGGTAAGATCATGTATGCCCAGCACTGCTGCAGTGCTCTACTACACACTATGAAGACTTGAGAACTAGACTTATTTTTTTCAAATTATCTCCTTTTGTCAGATCACACAACAAAAAGGATAATCAAAGTATTGCAGTGTCTCACATTCCACTAACCCAAATGAAACTACAAAGAACATATGTGCAACATGTTACTAATACAAATCATATGGTACTTATTAGAATGGGACAGTTTCAATATAAAGGCATTCATAAAGCAGCAAGCTTATTGTTACTAGAAAGAATGTGATTCATTGAAATGCAATGTTGGGGCATTTTTTAAACCAGCTGAAACTAAGTACATTTACCAAGCTTAGAAATCCTACTAGGCAATGTGGTGTACACATTAGCTACCTAAATACCTTAGCACTGAGTTGTTCTGGTTCTCAAGAGGTATTTAAATGTTTCATTTCCAGTGACATCATTGGGATCAAAGACACCTATGTACATTTGAAGGTTCGGGTTTCCTATACTGCAACAATATTTTCTAGCCCAATAGGCATACTTACTGCATACTCCCTCTTCCATATCTGCTCCACTTCAGAATGCCATTTGTATTTCTCATATTTGCTGTAAACTTACATGTGGATTTAACTCCCAGTGCAAGCAGCAAGGCCTAAACTCAGCATTTGGGTTAAACCCACACTAATTTTGATTCTGAATGAGAAGAGAGTACTGAGTCACATCATTGTGGAGGGAGAACTGCCTCGGCATATGAACCAACTGCGTTGTGGGGTTTCATTTGAGTTTCTAAATTGCTTGGTGCATTGTCAAAGTGTCCCTTTTAAGAGTTCTGGAGAAGCATATTTCCCTCATTTTTCAAGAGATTGCTTTCATCAGTTCCTGCAGAGTTTCTCTAACTAAATCAGTGCCTCATTTTAATACATTTGACACAATAATGCTCTGCAGCTGCATGCAAAAGGCATGGATAAACATAGCAGTGAATTAACAGGCCTCTAAAAACTTTCCAACTAAAATTCTTGTCAGACTTTCTCGGTTATAAAAAAATGGTAAAAAATCCCCAAAACCCTAATAAAATAACCATCAGTTCTTCATCATGCATTTAAAATTCAGATCCAAAGAAGGTTCAGGTTTTTTTAACCACTCTGACTTTCTTATCATTATTTAATTGATATTTAACCCTTCTGTTAAACATTTAAAGGGACAAATTAACAAGACTTGGCATATTTCTGAACGGCAGGGGAACAGCCCTATCAATTGCTCATCTTCACACCTACTTGCTGGCTACTAACAAAAAGGATTTTGGCTTGTAAAAGAATTAGAATTCACCTTCAGTTAAGATATGACCCTGTGTCCAGATTGAGGTTCCAACTAAAGTAATATTCCTATGTTTAAATATCCTCTTTTATATCACTTGAAAGATTATATCTCTGACCTGAACCCATCACTGCCTTTTGTATGCTGTTAAATATTTCCCAAGCTACTTTCCAGTAATGATTTCTAAGTCTGAAGTCCTTCAGGGTGACAAATGCTGTGATGCATCTATAGAAGGAAACTAATTTTTACTCAATTTTGTTAAGGAATTGTGTGAGGAATTTTTTCCTATAACAATATCTTTGAAATAAGATAGAAACTTGCGCTTATCATATTTTTAAACAAGGTACAGCAGGTTTATGGCAAAAGCCTCATATATTTCAATTGCAATTGGCTGTGAAAACTACATAAATTGCTTTTGGTTAAGACTTTTGTAGAGGAAAAACATTTCTTCCTAGCTATTTCTACATTTGCTCTTGATCTAATAAGGGAAGTACAACAGACATAAAAGCCAAGAGAATAAAATTTTAACCATTAATTATGAACATGAGGTTGTCTCACTGAAAGAAGGAATAACCTGAAAGATGCATGTCAGATTATGCACAAATTTGCCAGATACCATGATGGGTGTAACATACAAAATTGTGTAGGAAACTTTACCACACTTGCAGAAAGCCACAGCACTTTAACGCAATGTGCTAAGTGGAATTTTATGCCCAGAAGATTCTGTTAACTTCTGAGCAATGTACTCTCAGCAATATTTAAAACTCACTCTGAAAGTCTGCAGCTGGCAGCTATTTTCCACTCACCAAATGTATTTCCCTTTTCCACATTGTAGGTGAATTTTTGCTAGCCTCTCTACTGTGGTAGGTCACAGCATAAGAGTCTCTTACCTTTCCTGTTTTTCCTCTGGCTCCTCCTCCGGTTTTAGACAAACACCTGCAGCTATCCACTGGCAACCTTCTCTCCCTTTCCTCTGGCAGATAACCCTTGCTGTGGCAGCCTTTTTCCCCAGGTACTGCTTGAATTCAGGAGCCTATGCAATGTAAAACAGATATAGGGCAATATCTGTGGCGTATAATGTGCAGATATCACATGGTTTTACACAGTCAGTACTACTGTTGTTCTTGCTCCTTTAATGTGCAGTTTTATTCTTATTGGACTTTGGTCATTTGTCTTCTCCTACAGAATAAAACGTAATGAAAACACACATTGTCTATACTTCCATGCATATAAAATCAATTTTCTTCCAATGTTCAGAGAGGAAAACTTGTACCCTAGAATGTCTGAGGACACAGGCTTCCCAGTCCTTAAAATGCATGCCTACATATCCTGGCAGGGTTAATTAATCCATGCCTTTATTCTGCAAAAGTAGGTAAACAGACATTTTGGGATCAGCCAGGTAGGAGTTCCAAAGGTGACATCCTAGCTTCTTTGTATGGATGTTAAATTTCTCATGAGATAAGAGCTAAGAATGGGGATGCATCTTGATGTTCAGCTCAGCTGCAGAAACTGTCCAGCAACTCAGCAACTGATGTATGTCAGAGTTGCCAACACATTTTCTGCCAAGCAGAATTCACTGATGCATTCACTTGTTAATGAGGATATCCAAGCACTCCCTGTATAGCCTGAGCATATTTATACTCTTTGGGTTGGAAGATGTTTGCTAAGTGTGCAAGATTTGTGATGACAGTAGCATTATGCCTTTAAAATTCCTGTTTAGTTTTCCATTTTCAAAGGAAATGGATTCATTCAAATAAATGGATTATAAGGCTGGGATTTTCAGAAGCACTTAGCACTGGCCTGTATCAGCTATCTGAATTCCAGGGGGAGTCTGCTATTGACATCAGTGCCAGCAAATTCATGGCAATGATGAGCACTTTGAGAGACCCCGTGTACACACACATTTATTCAAATTTATTGTGTAAGGTTAAATTGAAGGTGCATAGAGCAGAAGTACTCAGCACCCACAAATGGGACCAGCTTCTTTACAGAACTCCTTGGCTAGAAAAGTCAATTAACGGTAATAATAATTGTTAGTGATGCTGCAGTACCTAGATCTCTTTCTGACATGAAGTCCTACAGACATTGTCTGAGTCCCTGTTAAAGATATGATATAATTCCCAGCTTCAGTGGCTTGGAACTGGACCCAGAAAAAAAGACAATGACTTCAAGACAGAGAAAGTCTGGCTGAAAACAAATCTGTCAAACTTGCAGAGACACTCAACACCTGCTGGTTTCTGTTCATTGAGCCAAACTAAAACAGGGCTCTGGTGCAACTACCTGAGTAACTGAAGAGAGATGTAAGCACATGGCAGTGTATTCATATGAATCCATTGTCACTGTTTTTGTGTGCAGAGGTACAGAATTATTGCATTTCTTTGTCACAGGGATATGAGGAAACAACTCTGGACTCATCAGAAGTCATTAAAAATAATATTCTGCATAGTCCCAAGATATCATCGAGCACTTTAATTAAAATGTTTTTATTTTATCTAAGTAAATTTTCTCCACCAGAATCTACATACAGAACATGCAACATTTGAATATCTAAAAGAAACCAGTCTGGCTGATGGAAGTCCACCTGAACAACAGTCTCAAAGCAATAAAATATCTTCAACTTCTTCCCTATATGCAGACCTGTCTTTTCAAATATTAGTATGAAAACTCTCTTTAGTCTTTCACCTCTTCTCCCTCTCCTCCAATAAATATTTTTTAAAATCTGAGTAAAAAAATAAAATTAAAGGGAAGGCAAGGGAAGGCAAAGGCAAAAGAAAAGGCAAAGGCAAAGAAACACAAAATGTGACAATGGGAAATTTCTCAGCAGAAAGGTTTGTTATAATAATCTAAACATACAGAAACCAGTTCCTGGATATATCCACCATCTGAAGGACAACACACTTGCACTTTCATGTTTCTCCTTGGGCTCTGATGGAACAATTGGCCCAACTCCAGAAATATGTTAAATACCTGCATTTCCACTTTTATTCAGTAGCAGGGGGAGTGGTAGCAGGGTAAGAGAGCTACTGCACAAAGCATAGAGATCTCAGTGATCCCTGCAAGAGTCCCCAGTCAAGGCCTACAGCTGTCCTGGTCTAGCTGAATTCCTGGTTCAGTTCTAGCTGAATCCCTGGTTCAGTTTTAATGTTCTACACCCTTAGTGCTGTTATGTCCTACATCCTCACCTCTTACCAGATGCCTCTGTGGCACATCCCACATGGAATGGAATACAGCCAATGCAAGGTAACTACAGCAGGTAATGGCATTGCACTATTTCCAGCCTGTACATTGTACAAGACCGAATCGGGCCTTTCTTTGACAGAAACAGTCCTTATTAATTTGATGACATGTGCACATAAAGGTTCTGGATTCCTAAACAACTCCTCCATAAGCTGAATAATAACCATCTGGTGTGGCAATTTTTAAAAAGTACAGATATGCCAATTTTTTTCTTGGCAAGGTTTCAGTCACATTGAAGAAGGCAAACCCACAAACAGTCTCCTTCACTCCACAAGCCTGATCTATGCACAGAAATCAACCCTCCTGCGCTTTGGAGGAGTCAGATGTCCTGTGGGGAAAAAAACTCTGCAGTATATAATTGTTTTATACCATAATTAAACCATACTTACTGGGGAGCACAATAAATTTCACAGATGCTTCAGTTTCTAGCATTCCTCAGCCTCATCTCTTGATTTTGAAAACTTATCAATCTTTTATATGTTTTTTGTGTGTGTATAACTTAATTGCCATGGACTCACCAAGTTTTATTTCAGTTTTGATTTTCTGTAGCGTACTTGCTTTTCAAATTTTTATCCAGTGAGCTTCTAGGTGAACATCAACTCTTCAGATTTGGAATTAGGATGTTTATATACAAAATCTTTCTTTGACAAAGTTTCTTTCACGGCCCCATGAGAAAAAAACCCATCTTTTTGATGCAGCTTGGATCATGCTCTAGCAGTAGGAAAAGAGGTAGTGATTCTACAAAATGTACACTGACATCAAGGCCTTATGCTTTAAAAATAGCTTCTGAACAGCTCGCATGTAGCCTATTCTGATTCCTTTCCCACGATGAAGTCTTTTATACTAAACATTATATAGTCACTGTTGCAAAAATGTTCATATGCTCCTAGACAAACTTTGAAAGAGATACTATAGCATACTCTGGAGTTACTAGGCCCTCCAGAACTGTTCCTACACTTACACATGTGAATGTCTGGGGGTGTTTCTATTACTTGATATTGACCTGGAATTGGAATGCTGTGTTCCTTTATTCAAAAAGACAATGTCTGTTTTCATACTGTAACCTCAGCACCACAGGACTCCTGCCTGAAAACAGGATCCACCCAAGAACTGGAGCCGTGCTGCATTTATTCCACACCATGAACGGTACTCCTTAAGCATGGACTGGGGTTTAGAGAGATCATCCATCTTCAGTTCAGCTCCCCTCTTTCCAGACAGTATTTACACTACTGCTGAATGATAGGAGGGCAGGTAGATGAAAGCAATGACTAGTCTTCAGTAATTGGCAGCATTCAACAAATACAACTGTTAGAAAAGATGTTGTGCTGGGCTGAAAGCTCTGGCCCCTGCTACTTCTTTTTCTTGATTATCAAATTGCCAGAGTTTGCATTTCAAGGATCTTAATCATCTCTTCCTTATACCAGGAAAACAATATTTCATTTAAGATAGAGGCCCTTCTTCAACACCTCTTCCACAGCAGGGTGTTGATTTCAATACCTCATGTCAGAAATAATCAATCTGGTTTTATTTCAAGGTTAGCTAAAGGAATTTTATTGTGTTTGAGTAGGGAATTACTATTACAGAACAGAAATAGCATATCCACTCAAAGCAAAAGTGCTTTGGCCTCTGTAGTTAATAGAGAGTTCTCAGCAATCTGTGACAGATATTGCTAATCTTTTGCCTAAAATTAAAAGAATGTAGAAATAATTTGACACCTAAATCAAGAAATGGGGTTGACCTCTTTCCCCTTTTTTTACTCAGCTTTGAGAGGTGTCTCCTCTGAGCAAGTGGATTCAAAGCTTCTATTAAAAAATTTGCAAGTAATTATGAAGTGGTTTTGGTAAGTCCGATGATTTTACTCCTGATCTTACTTCCCTCATACAGTAGCTTCAAGAAGCTCTATTTGAACAGCCAGGAGCACCACCTGTTCAGTTGGTACTCCTGAAAGTCAGTCTGCATTTCTGCACAACCCCATCCACCTTGTTCATGCTTAGGTATGGTGACTATATTTCTGAGAGTGAAAGCAGACGAACTTTTGTTTCAATGCTTTTTCTAAAGCCCAGACAACAAAACCACTCTCAATTTGTATTTTGTAAGTGCTACTACTTCTCAATTCTGCCTCCACAACCACATCAGCATGGTGTCAGAAGGGAAGATTTTTTCCAGTAATGGGCCATCTGACAGACTTATCAGGAAACTCCAAGCACATCGTTAACATTTTCTACCAGAGAAGCCTTGACAGTGTCTGTGCTCATTCATCTTTTTCCTTCACCCCATACCCAATTTATCACACTGAATACTCGTTCCACAGGGCTGCTAGTTCCTGATGAAAAACAGGAACAGTCCAAGTTGCTTCAGGAATATGTCTTACATCCATTTCTTACTTGAAGGAAGAAAAGGATGTTTAATTTGAAGAGCTAACAAGTGAGGGAACATTCCAGACATTCTAAAAGAAGTTAGTGGTCTTTGGTCATGCAAGCTGAGAGCTTCCCAGTCAAATCAAAAGAGATCATCCTTGCCATTTATCGCTGACATCCCTGACAGAGTGATACCTATATTTTTACAAACATCTAATGTGACAGAGACTTTCAGAGAGAGATTTACTGGGACTGATTGCAGAAATGAGTAGGAACCTTGTAATACTACAATTTTTCTTACTCCTTCTCCATAAGACAGCTGTATTTTCAATGTTAAGTGGACCCAAATGCTACTAACAGAGCCTCTGCCTTATAAAATGTAAAAGCCCCAAGTGGTTCATGGCCTTTTGTATTGTATTGTTCACTTCTGTGTTAGCCTACTGTAAGCCATAAGAGCATAAACCTACTAAATACTAAGCACTTAAGGTGAAACTAGAGTGGGAGGGGGAAAAAAAGGTGTCTCATTACAAGATTCTCTTTTTTCTTTAAAAATGCTTGGAGGAAGTGCTAAAGAACTAGATCTCCATGTGACAAGATGGTTTGGGACTTGGTTCAAGTAATGTCTGATATTTATTAAAAGGATTTAGCCAAGTTTCTTTTTTTGCTAGCAGTAATAGCCATAGTAGTAATAGTATTTCACTGCTTTGGTTTGTTCTTGTTCTGCTTTGGTTTGAAATCGGTTGCATCCCTTTCTGAGTCTGTTAGCAAATCAGACATCCTCTACGTAAGTAGTGCAGTCAAAATGCTTGAAAGTGTCAAAATCCCCTTCCCTTCCTACACTGATATCTTTCTCCTCTTCACATGCTTCTCAGTTATTCTATAGACTGTCCCAGAAAAGATGAAAGAATTGAATGTGTGCCATAATATTAATCATCCTTCTAATATAATAATAACATTTGAAGAAACTCCCATAACACTGGATGACTTCTAAAGGAATATGTTATTTTTCATAATAAGAGCATTCATAAACCATTGTTCAGTCATTATCAAAAACTGAGTACCTGTGCATGCTATGAATTTAGTCTTCTATAAAAATGTTATTTTTTATTGACAGATTATGTGATGGAAACATTTAATTGTTTGCATCAGAAAATTTATTCGGTAAACTGAAACAATTAAGTCATGACACTACTCCACAGCTTTGGTTTTGGCAATTTACTCAGCAGGAAAAACTCTGAGATAGGAGCTGGAAAACTCTTGTGCAATTTGGTATACTACTTCTATAGAACTTATTCTACATAGTTTACTTATTATTAGTAGATAAATTTCATGAAGTGTTAAGCTGCAAGCTGTAAATGTACACATAGACTTGTCGAAGTTTTACATTGTTAGCTAAAAGGAGGTCCCACAGTCAGTTCAGTATAGCAACACTTACATGAAGAAACACTGCCAGAAGACAAGGAAGCTGTAATCATCAATAGCATCCACGATGCTAGAGATAAGAAAAGAAACAGCCCACCTAAGGCAATGAAAGGGCCAAAGGAAGAGAGGGAAGACCCCAGACACCAATATTACTGTTGGTTCAAATTGCCATGCAAAGGGTGGGGAACTTTAATTGTACAGGTGTAGTTTCCCAGGGATTCCTTTGTTCAGTGTCCCTATTCGGAGGCATCCAGCTTGAGCTGTAGTGCTAACAAAAGAGAACTTTATAGAAAAATGTCCTTTTTGGTTTATGTAATCCGCGGAAACCAAGAGTCAAACCTTGTTATGGTGACTTGCATAATTGCCACAACAAAACAAAGTTTCAAACACTCCTTCAAAAGTTGGCTGAATCACTGAGCTGCATTAGCAAAGTAATTGCTCTCTGGTTCAGATGGAAAAATTGTGGTATGGTAGAGATGTAACATGCTAGAGATGAGGTTTCAATCAAGTTTCTTAAATATGCACATTTAATGTACTTAATTGACTGTAAAATAATTAGGCTGTGGCAGAGAGCAAGACTTCTAAACATTTCAAAGCCAAATGTTTACAGGCCCAGAATTAAGACATTATTCTCTCCCAAAATATACAATAAAACACTGAAAGTGTTTTGTTTCCTCTGTGAAGTCTTTGAATCAGACATGAGTACATATTTAAAAAGATCATTTTATTGTTTACTACCTCTCATTTTCTACCCTTCATCATGCTATTTTAATTTAGCAATAGAGATGGAAATACACTTCAAAACATGGGTAAGAATGAGGATTAAAATCCCCATATGGCATCAATGGTTTCAGATAGATCAGAATATATACAGCTGGTCAAGTGAGAATTTCAGTTGGTCAAAGAAGTAGCCATCTCCTTGAGTTGGATGGTGAAGGTGGATGATGTGGCAATGTCCCTTTGAACACTGACCTGTGAACTGACCAGTGTTCAAGACTGCTTGCAAGAAAGATAGGAAAGAAATCTGTTTTCCTTTGATCTGAGAATTCTAGCCTAAGAGGGGGTGGAGTGGGGGTTACATTGCAGTGTGAGGGTGTGCTTCTCCTGTGAGGGAGAAAAGCCATCTGGGAGCATCAAGCACAGTTATGTTTCAAAAGGAATGGACTAGGAATTAGATGTTCACATCTCTCCTCCCAATCTAAACCATTGTTGATTTTCAAAAGTATCATCAATTAAAGGCAGTGTTTTTTCACTAACAGGTGTTGCCACATTGGTCTCTATAAAAGGTTCATCAGGTCTTGTATCCTCCACATGGATGTTTAGGGAGGAGCATGGGCTGTTGAAAAACAGTCATATTTTCAATTTGTTTTCCAAAAACAACCATCACTAGGTCTTCTCAGCTGGAAATCTTTCATTGTCTCCAATAGCGTTGCCAAGCAGTCACATCTATAAGGATCACATAATTCTTACTCCTGAAAACTTTTTTGGTGTGAGTTGCAAGGAAAACTTACCATGTAACTAACTAGCCTCATGTTCTACCCACCGGGGGAAAGTGAATTCATGGAATTAGGGCTGTCTCTGCTTTTGATGGGCACATGCGAATCTGCATGGTATCATCCTGTTAAAAAGATAAAATCACCAGATGGGGTAGTGAGAACTGTAGTTGGGGCTGTATTCTAGGTTAGTATTACAATGAAGATCTAATACCTCTTTCTTTCCACCCCTGAAAAGCTTGGGAGACATCAGTTTATTAGAGGAAATGTTTCTCTGGGATACTCTGCAAACAATGTGCTCACCATGAACTGCTCATAATGGGAACAACTGTCTATCTTCAGCATCGGAACCAGAATTTTTGCTATGTTCCATGTCTGGATGGCACATCTCAAGTACCTTGTTGTGCTTCTTGGTGGCTCATGGCTGCAAAAAAGACTATGGCTTGCCTGGCCAAAATGTTTTGGGGTTTTTTTGGAACAGGAATACACTCTCTAAAAATTCAACATTGACAATGAATTCAAGTATTATGTGATCAACATGAAGTGTTGAGCCCTGAACCAGAGAACGTATCTGTCCCTTTTCCAGGGAGCTGGATGTAGAATGGGTGAAAATTCTCTAAAACCCCTCAGGAACAGAAACATCTGGAACTCCAGTAACAATGAGATGAGAGAACTGCAACATTAGCAACTCTTTTAAATAGACGAGGATTGTCATAGGAGAAGAAAAACTGATTTATTCTTTTGATTAATAATAAATCATGTTGCCCTTTCAGTAGACATCTTTAATGCTTAATATTTGTCACATATCTTACATAATAGAATACCCCAAATATAGCCCATTAGCTTTAAACACTGGAGGACATCAGCAGAACAGGCTTCTGTATGTGAAGAAAAAATGGGAGACAGATTTGATAAATTATTGGTCATGGAGAATTTGAGCAGCCCATCTTCTTCATTCTCAAATGCAATAAATTTTTTAAGATCAGAGTGTATGTCAAATGGAGTTCATAAAGTGGAAAATGACACTATTTACTTTCATCAAATAAAATGCTGTCAAAATTTATGCCTCTGCACCTCAGACATCTGTCTGAATGCTACTGTTATTTTGTGTAACACTTTAGCAACCCAAACTAATAGGGCAATAATCCAAGTTATGCCAGCAGAAGAATTAAAAAAACCAAAACCATAAAAATAATAAATTCATAAATTGAAGCAATACTCCAAGTTTTTACTTCTGTGTAAGGGAAAATGGTGTGACCTTACTTAATTAGCAGAGATGGGAATGAGCTGAGAAACCTGACCTGCGTCACAATCATCATACACCTTGAAATGAGATATGATGACTTCAACCATCTTAACATGTATATACCCACATGAAATGGTGATAAAAATAGTCCTGTTTCAGTTTTGACTGCAGGATATTTCATTGCACAGTATCAGATGGATTTTTTTAGCATTGATCCAGAAAACACTATAAAAGTAACATGTGCTGCATCCCTTTTTCAACTACATTGAGATTAATTGGGACTATGGAGTGCCCAGGCTCATCTTGCTGTCTAAAATGACCATTAACACTGTGATAATACAGGGAGTCTTCTTGATCCACCACAAAAGCTTTCTTTCTTTTTTTTCTTTTTTTTTGATGTTTTTCCCCCTTTGCCCAGCAATGACCAAGTCTGTTATTTACCATGATTTCCCCTTAGTCTTTCAACTTTCATGATATTGGTTCATGACCATGCCATTCAGTAAATAGATTGATTTTAACAGGGTAACATCCGCAAACATCCCTGCCTACTCAAGAGAGCATCCAAGTTCATCACATGCAGTCTCAAATGTCATCATCAGTCCTGAAAGTAGGCTCTATAGATTATTGTTAGAAAATCTTCACAGCAAAGTGCAGAATTTGTAGGTAGAGATTATTACCCTCTAACTTCTTTTTAAGGATGTCACAAACTTTTACTCTCTTATTTCTGAGATCTGGAAATAGATAAGCCTACCATGGGTATGCTTTGCAATGAAGCTTGGATGCTCATGGTAATAGTGGAAATTATGAAATAGCTCCCTTGTAAATGGACCAGTGCACAGTGGTGGCTCTTACCTTCTGCATCTGTCCACAGATCCCTTTGTTGCAAATACTTTGACTTGAAGAATCCATCATGAATACAGGTTCATCTAGTTAAAAGTCCCAGGTGTAAGATTAATACCATTGTAGGCAATATTCTGATTTACCTGAATACATGCAGCAGCTTGCTAAAATATCAGTAGAAGTCTCAGAAATCTGTGCCCTAAATCAGAAGGATAACTTAAAAATATAGTCATCCATTCTTGGGAGTTCAGCTACAAAGGTAGTCAATGCTCTTGGATATTTCCTCTGAGCATCTGGAAATCCTTAAAGGGCTAAATGGTGAGTTGGCTGTTGTTTCTCCTACCTGACTCTCTGACTGTAGCTCCCATTTCTTTCCTCCAGTCTGTAGTCAGAGCATCCACCCATTATGTGAGCAAAAGCACCAGGCTGGGTTCTATGACCTGACTTTCCCTGCAGTAATGTATATTGAACTGCTTCAAGCCCAGAAATGAACCTCCAAGAGACAACAGAAGGGAGACAGAGCAACTTGCACGAATACAATAACTTTCAGTATAAAGCCTCTAGCAGCATTAGCTCCCTTTGATGTTAAACAAGAATGAAAGTCAAGTTAGGAAAAACATATATTTTTTTCCTCTCTCTTAAAAAGGTTTGGATTGAGGCCCATTTTCTTTTTCCATGCTCTAGCTAGGAATTCTCAGCTAGCATTCTAACTAGAGGAAATGTAGTACCTGTGCTTCCTGCTGAAGAGTCTGGGCAGAGATGAGCCACCAGCTACACCCACACATAAACACACATTCATCTTTAAACTCTCTCTTTGAGTGGTAATCAGCGTGGGTAGTTACTGTCTGATAATTATATGGCACTGAGATGTTGTTAGCCAGATTTTTCCCTTTTCCAAGACTTTTTAGAGTTACGTGATGACAGGAGAAGGATTAGAGCCAATCCTGAGTCAGATAGTGCATAAAATGCTCTCTAAAAGGAGTCTGACACTTATCGGTAATGTAACAGGGTGCAGAATCTCAAGTGTGAGCAAATAAGGTTGGTTCCAGAAAATATGGGCTTGTGTGATCAAACAGCTCACAGATTACACCAAACAGAATGTTGTCATTAATATTTATACATAGAAACTTGAGATCTGTGGCTCAAGGAAGGACAGCAATAGTTTATAATAAATAACAGAGAAGGATTGTTTATAGTTCTGCAAAAGAGAAGTAACTGAAATGTCTTCTTTCTATGCATGGTCTTTGAAAATATATTACTATACTTAAGAATACATATTCTACAAGCCTTTGTAAATGCCACAAGCAATAAGGATTTTCTTTTTTATCTTGGGGCTAAAATTCATCTCTCTCTGGTAGACCTTCTCAGCATCACTAGAGATCAAGACAGGGAAGACTCAAAGCTTAATTTATTAGATTATAACCATGAGAAGAAATTCAAGAAGCAGGGAGTTATTAGCTTGACCTGTCCATACACAATGTGCTTCATGCCCTTACTTCAGAGACTGACAGGAGTGTTTAATGTAAGCTCTCATTTCTCAAAACAAAAGCCATCCCTGATGAAATCAGTATGGCTCTTGCCACGTAAAAGCATTTGCACAGTACAGGAAGATAAGAATGCTGTCAGGAGTATATACAACACTTGCTCAGCTGATCCCTGTTTTTATCCACATGGCTCATCTACAGACTATTGGCTATGGATCAGAGCTTTCCTTCTTGTAAGTCCAGGGTGTTTCCACCTGCACAAGACAAAATGTGAAACTGAACTTTTTCATTTTATTAGTATACTTACAGGAAATTATTTTTGCAATTATCAGATGTTTGAGATTCACTCTGACATTTAATCAGCTACAAACACAGCTTATTGCTTCATGTGTTCAAGTGCCATGAACATTATCCCTTATATAGCACGTCTTGTTTTATGGTTTAATTAGTTACTGTTAAAAGACAATATCTTATTCTAGTCATGCTTGTCAAGATTTTATATTTGCTGTAATTAGCATATAAAATAAAGGTATATAGCATTAGCAGAAATCAAGTGTATATCATTTCATCCATTCTAACAATTTACAAATAAAGATATTTTGCTGGGGTAATTAAAGCATAAGAATAGGTTTCGAAAAAATTAGCAGGCTCTGATGTTATCTTAGAGAACAAAGTTGTAGGCAAAGCAAAGAGCATTTGGGGATTTAAAAAAAAAAAAAAAAGCACAGCAACTGTTCAGAACTACAATGTTTTGGCACCCACTACATTTCTCAGATTTCAAGGAAGTTGAGCAGAATGAGATACAGTGCTCTTGTTTCAGTGATGGAACACAGTAGGTGGGATTCTCTACAGTGCTTTATCTGATTCTATTTAAGTCTACTCCAGTCAACTTCAGGAGAAGGGACAGGTTTCAGCAGTCTTGTCCATCAAGGTGGGTGTGTGTTTGCCGCTACCTCAACAGTCTGTACAACTTGCAATACCACATTCACTGTGGATAGTAAAGCTGGTAAGAAAATATTGGTCTTCCCTCTTTATCCTAAATGTGGTATAATATATATTGGAAGAGACAGATTATGTTTCCATTCCAATAGACCCTACATGTCATACTTAAATATAACTTCAACTTAACCCAGCTGATCAAAGTGTAGAACAGACTTCTTGTTCTGCTTACCTCAGTGGTCCTCTGTACTGCAGTCACTGAGGAATCTGTGGTACCTATTTGCAAGCCTTGAAGAAGGCAATTTAAAATAATCTGGTTTTCAATAAACTAAATTCATGTACCAGTGACCCACAACTCCATTGGAAAATCCAGAGGTAACAAAATTCAGAGATGGATGAAACCTAATTCAGTATGGACCTCTTCCAGTATTGTTATCCCTAGAAACTGATATAACTAGAAGTGCTTTCTGGATTACAACAGTGTGGAGGATGCCTGAAACTTGCTGCTAGTGCAATGCATTATTAATGTTTAAGATATCAATTCAGTAAACATGCATTGAGACTAGAAGGATGTAGATGTATTCTTCATCACCAAACTCTGAAAATACAGCTGGGTAAATTCTTTTCAAAAGATAATAAGCTCAAAAATGTGATTTCATTAATTTTTGGGCTGAAGTTGACAAAATGTTTTGAGGAAAAAATTGTAGGCTGCAACATCAAAGCATTTCAATGTTTTCTAAAGTAGAGTTTTCCACTTTGTATTTGAGAGTTCTGTTCATAATTCAAAATGGGGGTAAAAATCAACAATCTGAAGCCCTAGGAAAACTCATTTACTTTAAGGCTTGCCAACATGTTGCAAATACACCCCACTCTTTCCCATTGGATTTTTAGTTTAATAGAAATTTATTTTCTATCTCTCCAAAGCAAGACTTTTTATTTCATCACCACCATCATCACCATGTTTTTTCACTCTCTGTTATTTTTTTTCATTTATTTCCACTGCCTTCGTGCTGCAACCAGGATATAACAGAGTTTCAAAACCTATCAAGTCACAAATGAAAATTAAATATGCTAATGTGAATGTTAATAATTTTAAGATGTTTACAGGCAGGATTAAAATGCAGCAACTTCTTTGATGAAAGGAAGAAAGGCTGATCAATCCCACAGCCAAGCTTATTCACCACCAGCTTTTTTGTAGGGGAAGTGGTTTTTACTCAGCAATATTCTCTTACACAGGCAGGCCGGAGACATTCTTTGCACTGATTTTCTCTCTGTCCCTTTCCTCCCCCGGCTTCTTCCCAGCTCAAATCACAGTTCAGGGCTGGCTGCAGTGGCTGCAGTGGCTGTATTCTCATAAGTCTACATTTATCGTTCTCTGCCCACCTGTTGGAGTTGCTTCTGTAGTTACAATTGAGTTATTAATTAGAGTCATCTGGGGAGGCACAACTCATTGCTGTTCCCTGTTCTGGGAATTCACTGGAGAATAACGTCCATAGCCAGATCTTCCAGAACATTTGTACATGGAAATGCCTTGAATGGTACTCCTTGCATACATTTTTCTCTTCCACCGGCATTCTATTGACCTTCAAGATCTACGTTATTTATCTCATTTCAGACTAGTTCCGCATACTATTTGTTTTAATATGTAGGAGAATGCAGTTTGACCCATCATTGTATCTCTAGTGTAGGAAATACACTTTTTATTCCCATCCAAATAGGAAAAAAATATCAGATGGGGTTTTTCTGAGAGCTTAATGAAATACATTAAATTAATCTTCAAATAAACATATTTAAAGACTATTTAAAATAAAAAAATAATAAAAAGCAATGGAGAATACATTTATTGAAATATTCCAATTTTAAATTTATTACTTTTGCAAATGTTGGCAATCCACACTGTAACAAAACTAATCAATGTATTATCCACATTATAAACATCAAGGATCACAGGGTTAATAGTATGAAATCCCTTACAGTCTTTGTTGCATTCCAGGCTATATTTATTTCTGTTTATTAAATTTGAGAAGTAACATGTACTGATCTTATTAAGCCTTAACAAATAAACTGCATATTGATAAAAGGGAAGATATGCCAGCCAATATAAAAATCTATTGTTCAGTTATTCTGAATATTCTGGTATCTATCCTCTGGTCTTTCAGGCAAGTGTCTTAATTTGTGGTTTAACAAGAGCATCAAGATCCTGTATAGGAAGCAATGCCATGGAAAATACTTATGTGCCTGATGCTAATGCATCTCTTTCTAATATAATGTTTTTCTGTAATGAATTGATACTTATGTTGTACTACTTATCTGCTGGCATATGTTATCTATGCTTTCATTGTCTGACATGATCCAGATTTCCAGGAGTAACTACTGGAGCTGTACAACCAGATCATAAAAACAGGTTTCATCAAGGCACTCTGCAGCAGATCCTCAGAGATTCTACTACAATTGTGATTCTGTAAACTTCTAACCCATACATTGACTACAGCTTCTCTACTTGACCACAGAAGTCTCTCAAGTGTCACCAACTCCATAGTTACAGCAGACTTATTCTTCCATTCATCTTGTTTTGGAAAACAGCATTATAAACAAATACTTGCTTTTGCAGGTGTTCAATCAGGTATCAGAAACTGTGAATATCACTGCAACCACTGGCTCATGTATATGTAGGGAACACCCTTCTGCCTTCTTGCTTTAAATTCTCTTTGACACTAAATAGAGTACATCTAATTAATGCCCTCAAAAGGTCCCAATGACAAAGCCAGAGGCTTCAAACCAGAAAATATTTTCAGTCTAGTATAATTTACACAATTTCACCAAAACCTTCTTCTGTTGATTAACTAGTTTATCACTCAAACCAGTCATTCAATAGTCCTCAAAAGTCTGATAAAATGCTCTGCTTGCTATTATTGTAATTAGGCATACCTGTCATTTTAAATCTGATTCCACATGCATCTCCAGAGATTTAATCATTCAAGGTAGAACACCAAGTAGCTGGTTGAGTTAATTATTTGAATAATCTACAATTCAGACACTTAATAGTATACCTATGAATTCCCATGTGTGCCTGCATTTTCTGCTCAGTTCTGCAGAAGTTTGGCAACGCTAAAGGGAGACTTCCTTGTCAGTTATAGCAGTACAAGGTAGGGGCACTGTTAATCCATTCCTGCTGTGGATTCTTCTGTCCCCAGATAAAATGGGCTGGCATGAAGACTGCATCTGGGCAGTCAGATCAAGTTACACAATCGAGAGATATAAAACTGAGGCTACATGAAGTTGAACAATTAAGTTGATCTTGACTTCTCACTTTTAGAACTGTGTGGTGATCTGACCCTGGCTGAATATCTGGTGCCCACCAAACCCACTTTTTCATTCTCACTCTTCAATTAGATGGGGGAGAGAAATATAAGAAAAGGTTCATAAATCAGGATAAAGACACCTGTCGAACATAAGGGAAAGCTGCTGACAGCTTCTCACAGAACCCACCCCATAGCCCCCATCCTGTTACAAAAAACCTTGCCACAGAAACCGAATAAACACTGAAAATAAAAGGACTCTGTGTCTTAGTTGCAGGTCTTATGAACAAATGCAAGATTCCTTTAGGTATCAAGTGGGAATTTTTCAGTCTGCTGGTAGAATTTGGAATGAAAAGGTACTCAGAAGAGTATGAAAACAAACACCTAAAGCACTTAAATGCGCTCATAGAGACCATCACGGTAACTCTCTTGTTTGATGGTCTTCACTCTAATACCTCCTTTTAGGCAGCAGTGCTGATGCCCTAAACCGGTTAACCTAATAAACATATGAACCACTCATTCTTTGCCTGATGAAGGAAGAAATAACTAAAAGGCCCACAAAGTATATATATTTTTTTTGCTGAAAAAACATGGATGGGAGAATTTTGGATATCACAAACCAGAAGTGTGCTGCCCGGGCAGCTGTGATGCACTCTCTGCTGTGACCCAACTGCTTTTAGAGTTGAGAAATGTCAAAAACACTGAAAGACCTGTTGGTAGTGTAACTTGAAAATTTCAGTGTACTTCCCCTTCCTTACTCCTCTTCCTTCTCTTATTTCAGGAGAATCAGCCTTTCCCTTCTCTCTAGATAGGGATCACTTAGATCAGGAACAGGCAAGGCAGTTCCTGAACTGTACCGAAAAGCTTTGTGCTGATGGTCCAAGGTAGTGGTGGAAAAATTAAACCCTTGAAATCAAAGGGACAAATAAGAATGCAGCATCTATTCAAGAAATGAAAACAGTCCTCATGATCTCCACTGGGGAGGAAGAAGACAGCTGACCTATGATCTGTAATGTCTAGAGGTTCCTGTTTACACTTAATCTTCCTTTCCTTTAAGAGGAACTTTTTTTCTTTCAAAATAAGACACAAAAGAAGATTCCAGCTTTCTCCCACATAATAAAGGTAGTAAAACATAATGTTCATAAAGGTTACTATCCCTTAGCAGAGGAGGAGGAGGGGTGGATTTCTATTACTGGCTTTCTCTTCTCTGTCTGCTTTTGAATGAATCACATGCTGACATAATTTGAACTTAGAGGACACTTGGTAAAAGGATAAAGCATTTGTTTACCCCACTGTGCTTGCAGACTATCCTGACAGAGGCACGGCTATTTACAGAGAGGTTGGTGACGCAATCCACCCCTGCACATTTTAGCGAGTGCTCAGGAATGTGTAAGGGGTTGGGAGCATCATGAAACTTTTCCTCCTCTGTATATCTTGAGACTGGAAGCAAAGAATATGTCTGCCACAGCCTTGTGTGCCTCCTTCCTGATCTGCATCAACAGAGAGGGCAAGGGCTAATCTGAAAAACTACAGAGGATTCATCCCATCCTCAGGTTGTTTACATGTGTCCTTTGCAATTGTAGCTAACCCTCAAGAAAGCAAGTGCCTATAATGACCCAGCCCTTCCTCACTAAAGGGCAAATAGACCCTCTTTTAAGTTGCCATGTGTGAAACTGTATTTTTTAACAAGTATTTGGCATATAATTTTTGCAAGTGGTGATATGCAGCAGGCAATTCATTAAGATGTGTATTCATCTAATTAATTGTTTTCCACTTACAGTATCATTTGGCCAAAAGCCAAATGTGAACTTATGAGGTAAGCTACATGTCATGTTCAGTACGTCCCCAGTCTTGCAATACACCCACAGAACTACGGATTTCAAAGGCTGATGTGAGCTTGGGAGACAGATTCAAATTAAATTGTTATGATCTGCATTTTCACTGCCACCTTATGCATTCCTGTGGCTGTAGTCACATGACCCTAGCCAAAGGCAGTCTTTGCTAGGGTAAATTTATTTTGTGTCAATAGTAGTAGATAAGAATAATACACATATCACCTTCTATTGAAACCATAAGTTAAATCAGGTGCATATATGTATAAAAAATTTACATCTCTGAAGAGAAACATGAATAGTGAAGGTATTGTTTAGCACAAAAAAAAGATGGGGAAAATTATGGATGTCACCTGATAAATGGTAGTTCAGGGAAGTTCACTGAGTCTGAAATTTTGCAGCACTCTTAAGTTTAACCCTTGACCCTTGAAAGGTGCATTCTTTACAGTTCCTATATATTTATGAAAAATTGTGTTTTCTGGGGAAAACGTGACTGGCTTATTGTTAGATCTTTATATTTTCTTTCCTGTAGGGAAAAGGAAACAGAGACTCTCAGGCTAAGATTTTAAAAACAGCCAACAAGGGTCTATGTCTAATCCTGCTGAGGCAAATAGAATTCTTACATCAGATTTTTGGAAAGGAGCAGAGTTGTATCTGCAGTGGATGGTTTAGAAAACAGTCTCCTGCTGTTTTCAATTATCCCTTTACATAATAATTGCCTATATCTTATGTTCTACATGTTGTTTCACAGCCTTTGTAAAATGATCATGAATTTACCATTAAAAAAGCCTGACTCACATTTTTCAACATGGGAAAGAAACCTACCAAATGAAATATGTCTAAACTTCACAATATTTCAAAGTTATGTTTCCCTGGGTAGTCAACTGATAGCTGGCTGGGCTCACAAAGTCAAACACTCGTTTGCATGTGTCTCCACAGCTAAATTCCAGCAAGCCAGCTTTTCAGGGTCCTCACACAAGGAACTCAATTCTTTTTCCTGACCCCAGCAAAGGTGACTGTCAAAATGAGCCCAATGCACTTCTATTTTCCCTAACTAATGTTTTTAAATTGACACTCTAATGTCTTTGAAAAAAAGAAAAAGACTCCATGTTTTCATTCACAGCACTTGCTAAGGTTGTGCTAGTTTCCCTGTAAAGTATATAATATGCAATAACATCTATTCCAGTATAAATTTTGAGGTATACAAACACATGTAAGGAATAAAATCTGTTCCTTTTACTTCTGGTCAAACATAAAACACCTATTACGAATTTCCACTTTCTGTGTGCACCAGGCTATTCTTTTCTTCCAGCTTTGCCTTTAAAATTATGCAAGCAATTCCCGTCAGGTGACAGAACACTGGTGGCTCAATGGGAATCAATGAGTAAAGAAAAAACATCAGTCTCAATAGGAGTAAAAGATCTGATGGGGAAAAAAAGGCCAAAATGGAAATCACTGGCATAGTTAAGACAACACTTTGCAGATGAACTAGACCAGTCTTCTGCACCTTTTTTTTTTTTTGGTCATCTTATCCCCCACTCTCTCCTGCCCCAAAAAAATCATAGTCTATTTTAAATATCCTTTGGACAGATAAATACTTCAGTCTTCCCCAATGAGGGATGTGATCATCTGAATCATTTCTGTTGCTAAGAAACTTGCTAACATTAAAGCCAGGACAATGTATTAATCAGCCTCCTGCCTTGGTTAAGGCATGCTCCCAGTGTCCTTTGCCTTCTGCATTCTTGTGAATTGGCTGGAGGCTGAAGGTAATAAACTGGTTCCATTCTCTGAAGTGTTTGCAAACAGCAAACTAAGCATTTCATCTCTTTGCGAGCTTCCAAGATAAAGGCTGGCTGGGTAAGTGAAGTAAAACTGGCTTCTTATAATAGGGAGTTTCACCCAAAGTGAACAGAATTGAAAAGTTCTAGGTGGTTATTTCAGGAACCTTACACTAAACTGTCCTGCAGAACTTCTGTGTTAATTATTCATCTGTAGCTGGACAGAGCTCCACACAGTTCATTCCATTACCTATTTTAATAGAGAATGTAACTTTATAAACCACAGTATCAAATTTCAAAAATACTGAAAAGAAAATGCACATCATGGGCTGTACAAAGGTTTTATTTAGAGATAATATAATGTCTCCATATAGTACTGATTACTGTGGTATACGTTCAGTGGGTTAAATGATGCATGCTTGAAGAAGTGACAGCTGATTTTTCCAGAGAATAAATAGAATACTAGGCTTTTAAGACTGGACAGTTCATTTCTATAACTGGAGAAAAGCACCAGAGGTTAGTAACCTGAGCACAGGACTGGTCATCTCCTGTATAGCTTTGCACAAATTTTGATTTTTTTTTCCCTTGGTTAGGGGTAGAAGATAATAAAGGCATTGTGAACAAAAATGCATTCAGAATAATGCCTGTCAGTCTATATAGACTTTTCCAAGAGATCAATGATGTTCTTGAAATGGCTGAAATTTGGACCCAGTTACCACCATTTCCTGCTAGTAAAGGTATTGCATTTCTCAGAGACTGGTACACACTGATCTGTACCCCCATCTCCACATATGGTGTCCTTTAACCAGAGAAACTCAATAGCAGCCGGAACACCTTGTGATTGATCTCCTTTGAATGTTAACAAGCAAAGAACATGCCATTAATAAAATCCAAAGTATGAAAATCTATCTGTCATCAGCATGATGAATCTAGCCCATAATTCCACAAATCAAATCCCTCTGTGAAAGCAATGGCTGTTCACAGATCAATTTGTGAAATTCAGAGTAAATCAAAAATGAACAGCCCAGAAGCTAAACACTGAGTCCATCTAATTTAAAAAACATTTCAGTTGCTAGGTTGGATTATTCACACAAAGTGTATAGCTTGCTTGTGCCTATAGCTGCAGGTTGAAGTCAGCATTTAAAACACTCCTTCCAGCAAAAAGTGGGTACTTGGCACAGCTGAGAAAATGAACCATCACAAAAGGAGTGAGTTTGATGTGGACATTTGCTGTACACCCAACCATAGACTCTGTGGGCCCACCATGGCTTGCTTCTTCAGAGAGTGTTTTTTCTTCCAAGCTGGGGGAGGAACCTTGCAGTGTTGGGGCCAAGCAAGAGAAATAAAATGGCCTTCTGAAGCCTATTCTGACCCATACAACACAAGTTCCCCTATTTCTACAGAGCTAAGGGGCTTAGCCTTAGAACAAGCTACTAATGATATGTGGCTTACAATTAACAAATCACTAATGAGAGGATTTAAAATCAAAGGGTCTCTTGAGTTACAATTAATTATGGTTGTTTTTTTCTTGTCATTTTCCAGCCAAAAAAGAAGATATTAGGAGCATGGACTAACTTTTTTTTTGCCAAAATTTAAAAAATTAAAACTATCTTTTTAAAAATGGGTAATTTGCAATAGAGGGTCCTTTAACCCCTAAACCAACCATAAGTATTCAATCATCTTTCACCATTCTAGGGCAATAACTTTCGGTATGTGTGAACATGAAGAATAAAATCTGTCAGATGCACAGGTGGTGATCTTGTTTTCCGATGGCTTTCCCCCTCCACCCCAGGAAGAATTTGGGTTCCCAGGCAGCTAAACTTATGCTGCCTAACCAGTGCAGGAAGAAAGGTGTCAAACTAAAAGCAATTAAAAAACCCCTCTAAGACTTTGCAGTTGAGTTAGTTTTTCCAAAACAGCATCCTGTGTTTGTCTCAAAAACTCTTTCATATAAAACTTAGAACTAGTTCCATGAGAACAGACAAGGCTAGCACCTTTTCCACCTCAGTGGTCTGCCTGCTATGCCACCCTCTTTGCTTCCTCTCCTGTTACTGCCAGTCCCTGAGATCGGAATTCCCTTCTGCAAAACAAATTTTCAGCAATTCAGCTACTCCAGCTCAAATAGCCTTTTGTCCAGTGATTAGGGAACTTCCTACACGGTCAGCCCTCCTCCTCCACCCTCTGTTGCACACCTTTATGGACAGCTTAACCTCTCCACTATTACAGAAATGGTGAACTGTAGGTTCAGATTTTGAAGGAATAGACTGAGCCCTGTATCTTATTCCAAGCACAGGATAGCTGTTCAGTCCTTCTTTCTAGCTTTTCAGATGCACCAGATGAAAAAAGGGCTTTCCTGTTCATCCCCTCTCTTCAGTATTTGGTATTAGATGGTATAAGCATTGCTCATCTATGTTCTCTGTTGAAAATCCTGTACTGAGACATGCAGAGACCTTGTCTGTCATTCCCATCTCAACACTGTGGCCATGTGCTCCCAGGGCCTGGATATTAAACTCTTAAGATGTTACACAAATGTTCAGTTCAAAATCAAAAGTACTTTTTTTGTTCTCTTGTTTTCCAGGGCCATCCTTTTTTAAACTCTCAGAGTTTAGTGTTATCTTCATGCCACACAAGCTTGGGCAAAGTCTTGCATTGTCCTTGATACAGTGGTGAGTATGAAGGAGCATTTTCCAGGGAGTGTGAAGATACCAGGTCATACCTGCCTGGGCCAGCGCAGGATGCAGCCACCCACACACAACCCATCCTGGCACTCAGATAGTCCCAGCCAAGCTATGGCTCTTCCTCAGTACATGGATGCAACAGCCAGGGGACCCTATGGATCATCTCACATAGTTCAAGCTGAACTATTGCAACCCACGCAGAGGAAGTGCTGTCCACACACTGTGGTGACTAACCTCAAATGTTTTCTGGACATTGCAATACCTCTGGTACTTTCGAGTATGAAGTGCATTGACTGAGAGGAAAGACGTGGCAGGAGAGTGGGAAAAAGCACTCTGCTGTCTCTATTTAATCGTCGCCATATTTTGTTCATCATCTGCAGAAACCACTTAATTCAATATTGATACACAGCTAAATGCAAGAGGGAATTGGAATGATATTTTGCAGGTCAGGCACCTCTGGAACTGAACACTTACCTAACTTCCTAAGGATTTCACGTGTCAGCCTATGCTTGCCAGGAACAAAAAGAAAAAAAAAAAGAATCTCCAAAATGAAAAGCCAATGTCCAGTTCAACCATTAAAATCTGGCAGACAGACAGAAAAGTTTGTACAGGTAAAAATCAGCTGCTAGAGAAAAGAGGAATAAGGTAGAGGAAATGATTGCTGAGCCCCCAGGGCAACAAAAAGACATTAAAGAACAAACTCTTACTATGAGTAGTAAACAACAAACAGAGATGATCAGGAAAATGCAGGAATTGATAAAGAAAATAAGTGGGTATGAAGGCAATAACATTGTAGATTAAACACTAACCTTGTGTCAATCAGGGAACACAAGACATCACCTTAGGAAACCACTACTGAAAATGAAACCAGGCCTGCACAAGCTGTGAAGACAAATAAAAGCTTTTGCAGTCATATAAAGGAGTCATCTTTCTGAGGGAACACTGTAGTCTTTGAAAGACAGGGCAAGCACACAGAACCAGGAATCTCAATTACTTCCTTACATCTATGTTCACCAGGGAGATTGAAGGAAGCAGGAATAATTTTGCTGCATGCAAACAAGGAAGGAGAAAAACAACTAACAAGCACAAGTGAGGAAGCTAGTGGAAAAATCCAAAAGGAATTAGACCACTCAAAAAAACTTCAGGTAGCTTCAGAACCTGACAAAATAGGATTTCAGAAGAAATTAGAATAGAAACAATTTGCAGATATTTTCAATATTTTCATTGAGGATAGAGAGAAATTAATCTGACCTCTCCTGTTTTAGGATGTTAACAAGGAAGGAACCATGAAAAGACAGCTGATTACAAAAAGGTTAACAAATGTTTCCCAGTGAAGTCATTAGCTGATTTTGCTATCTCTTGATTAATGAGATATGAATGAACTGTATTTTTTCTTTAAAAAGTAAATAATTAAATTCCACTACAAAAAGCCTCAAAAGAATAGAGGATTTAGGTTCAAATGAAGTTCAGAAAGTCTGTGGAAGTGCCAAATCTTACTTGAAAGCATCTCCTTCATAAACAAGTACATGAAACAATAGAAGATAACACTGTCACTGTTAATTGGGGACACTTGGATATTTTTAATCTTGAGCCCTCACTAAAATGTAGTAGCTGCTATGAAACATGACAGAGCTCTGTTTTGTCTCTTTGCTGGGAAACATGAATACCATCGAACTTGTGCTTGAGTGCTAGAATGGGTATGGGCTTTGCCTATTGCATCTAAGGTCAGATATTGTCTCTGAAGCACTAATGCCAGTCTTTTTGCAATTACATTACAATCTGTGATATATTACCTTAAAATTTAGTTCCTGCCAACACATTGTTTTATATAAATACCACAGCTTTTTCTTAAAATACATCTATGAGGACAAATTTGAAAACCTGAACCAAGAATGCCCTGAAGCAAAATAAATAATAAACTAAAATTTATTTTATTTTAAGATATCTCATGTGTCTTTTAGTTAAATCACATTTTTGTTGGGCTGATTTCTGACATTTTTGTTTGCTGCTAGCAAAGCTGCCTGTATAAATTCACGCAAATAGAATTTGAACATTACAAATAACATACCTGCTCTGCTTATTTTCAGTCACCAAGGATAGAAACTGACATTTTCAAATGCACTTCCTTTGATTGCTGCACAAAACTTTGTGGTTTGGTTCAGTCCTGCTGCGTGACTGCTCTAACTTTGGTGGGTTTACATGATGTTTAAAACCAGATGTAAAAAAACAAAAGAAGAAAAAGAGCATTTTGGCAGACCACAGAGCAGTAAGCAGTGCTCTACTTGGGACCTCAGTAAATTTAAAAGCATCTACATGAGCTTTTCTGCCTGCTGCAACAGAACTTGAAAAAATACAGCAAAAAATACCTGTGGGTAGAAATGATGCCATTTTTAAGCTATATTTGTGTCTTCCAACTTTTGAGATGTCAGAGATGCAGAGACAAGCCAGCATAATGTGTATATCCCAAGAGCTTCTTTCAAATTATAGTGACTTCTTCGGGTCGCTTTGTAAGAGCACCAACCAAAATCTCTGCAACATTGCATGGAGATATTAACTGTCTTCTGCAATGTCTGTTCTGGTGGACCTCAGAATGGTCAGAAACAGGATGGTGTAGAGCTACCTGCCACCACAATAACATTTACATCCAGAATTTAAGGCAGGTTGAAGAGCTCTCCCTGCAACCTTTAAGAAGTGTTGAAGTGAAATAAATTATTGTATCATGACAGAATTGTTGAGGAGCTAGAAAGACCCTGTGAATGTTCACTTTTTCAATACTAATTTTCCTACCACTTCCAACATATTCTTCACCCTCTTCATAATGATGGAAGACACTGCATAGGTTTACATTCAGAAACACCTTGTTGCCAAAAGTAGGTCCCTGAGAAAAACAGCTTCTGTGTTCTAAACACAGATGCTCCTATTTAAATATTTAAAGGCTTTCATGAGTTTCTGTGAAAATTTGGTAAGTAAGACAAAAGCTGTCTGTTGTAACTACATCACACACAGAGCCTTATCCTTTCTCTCTTCTGCAATGCTTTTCTAAGCAGCATTGCAAGGACTTCAGCAGTAAAGTTCACTGGGTTTCAACAGGCTGGACAAAACACCCAATGCCAGGCTTTGATTGCTTTCATTTATATGATAGTTTTTCACGCTGCAGTAGTATCTGCACTGCCAGATACTTTTGCCCACTTGGGTTTGAATTTCATACCAGTAGATGGTCTAAGGATGGCAAGTATTGGTATGTCCATAACAAGGCAACAGATCATTATCATTGTTGTTGTTAATGATGATTATGTTGTTTTTGTTATCATCATCATCTAAGAAGCTGTTAAAAAATGTTTGTCTAACTAAGCTGAGGAAGAGTTATATTTTCTGAGCTTAGTGGAATTCTTTAATAGTTCATCTATGGGGAAAAAACAAACTCAGTCTGAAGGCACTTCTGTAGTTGCCAATTTTGCCAACAATGCTATTGGTGAATATGCCAGCAATGTATCCCAGAATTTTATTGTGGAAAAAACCCATTCAGAATGAAAAAGGACTGGAAAACATTATTACACATGCTATGAACACTACTCAGCTGAGGTTGGCATCTTACTTTTCTCAGAGTTTATTTTAAAAATAACTTCCTTTTTTCTTAGAAAATTTGACAATAGCCCTCAAATCACAGAATCAGTGAGGCTGGAAGGGACCTCTAGAGATGATCTAGTCCAACCCCTTTGTCAAGGCAGGGTCACCTAGAGCAGGTTGGTTTTGAATTTCTCCAGAGGGGGAGACTCCATGACCTCCCTGGGCAGCCTGTTCCAGTGCTCTGCCAACCTCAATGTAAAGAAGATCTTTCTCATGTTGAGGTAGAACTTCTTGTGTTTTAGTTTATGGCTATTGCTCCTTGTTCTGTCACTGGGTACCACTGAAAGGAGTTTGGCACCATCTTCTTGATTCCTGTCTTTGAGATACTTATATGTATTGATAAAATAATCTATTAATAATGTCTTGGCTACTAGCTTAGGTTCACTGAAGTCTAATCTTTATTTGCTAAACCAAAAGGGTATTAGTTTTGCAACATCATGGCTATATGAAAAAAGTAGAGTAACAGAAACCCATTGTTTTCCGTTCTGTAAGACTACTTGAACAAAAAGCATTTTGACAAGCTTCAGAAAACATGCAAATCTATCCAAAACTCCACTCTGCCTATCCAAAAGTGACAAAACAGCCAGGCTCTGAATCCTGGAGAGTATTGCTGCATTATGGTTGTGCTGAAAAGATCACGAAAGAACAAGTGTCAGACCTATGAGAGATACAAAATCAACCAGTAGATATACGGAGAGAATACAGCATATGGAAACGTGGTGAAACATTGTAACTATTAAATAAAAGACATGTGCAATTTATTTTAACAATTAATCTGTAGAAGGAGTATTCAGCTATACTAATTTCTCCCAAAGCTTTGCATTTAACAATATGTGTTTAACATTAAGTCAGATTTTCCAATGCCAAAAGCAAAAAGTGACATCGTTTCCAGATGTAGATTTTAGTAGTTCATGTCTCAGATAATTAAGGGTTGTCAGATCTGAGTGGGTTAGTAATTGAAGCTGTATAGAACACAATTTATTGCCAAACAATACCAGACCTTCAGGGAAAATCAGAAATCACATCTCTGTAATACAGGCTTTTCACTCCAGGAATAAGCTTGGAGGTATGGATTAAAACCATCAGATTTCCCTTCCAAATGTGAAAGTTAAAATAAACAAAAAAGCAGTTCCCTGGAACATTCTTTGCGTTGTGCTGTGTTATTTGTTTCCCCACATTCCTGTGTTTGCTTGTTATTTTCTTTTGAAAAACATGTACAAATTACGCAGTTTCCCTAACCTACTCTACTTAGTCAGAGACAGACCTGAACAACTGTTTGTATTCAGCTCAGTGCTGCTCAGAATAGTTTATAGTTGAGTATAAACTGAACTATCAGAAATAGGATCTCAATCCTTTGAAATGTCAGCAGATCAAGTTCACTACACAAGCTGGAGCTGAATTTTCAATCCAGAAGGCTGCATCATTTTGAAAAGCTCAGGATTATTTAGGTGAGTTGATTTACTAACATGACAACTAAAGAAATTTGTGCTCCAAAGTTTGATTTATACTTTGGATTCACCTTGTAGGACTGGGTGTAAATAATATCTGCTAAGAGCAACATTTTACATGGTCCATTTTCAGTTTGCTCAGATTGATCAGAAGCCTACACTAAGGTAAGTCATCTCAAACATCCAACTCAAATTCTGCTTTGTCCTGGGCCACCATGTAGGAAAGCAAAAGGGATACTGGCAAATGAGATGTTAGCAGCCAGCAAGAACCTGACCCAGGATTTGCAAAGGCTAAACAAGTATCCCAGTTCAGGATATCCCTGTTTGCCTGCTTCACGAATTGGACAGGCCCATGACAGAAGGAAAGGACCAGGTTAGTAGCTGGTCTCCCCCTCTCCTCATTACTGACATCTAGCAGCAAGATTATTTATCTTTGGGTTTACCTTAGGGGACAGAATAACATGCACACACCCTTCTCTCAGTCTGCCCTCCCTCCCCCCAGCCTCACACACACCACACCCCCCCCCCCCCCAAAAAAAAAAGGTGATTTGGGCAACTTTGACACATCAGTGCTGAAGAGAAATCAGAGAGCAGAGAAAGGCAAAAAAGGGCTCTTTCTTTCCAAATCCTGTCAAGCAGCTTCACAAAGTTGTTCTTTCACAGGTTCATGCCTTTAATCTTCTATTGTTGACTGAATCTGAATATCACAATGAAAAAAAAGTGTTGAGATGAAGAACCTTTTGATTATTTTTTCCTTTCATATTCTAACTTTAAAAGTTGTTGGGAATGTTAATGAATGAATAAAATAGAAACATATTTTAGAGAGAAGGCAAGAGTGTTTTCAGTAAGGTTTGGAAGTACAAGTTTCAGTTCAGGTACATAACATGAACTTAAAGTAATGATCTGCAGCTTCCCACAGGGAAATTGTTGTTATATATAACAAAGACAGTT